>NW_015387087.1:18099-28246 GCF_001527695.2 Protobothrops mucrosquamatus
TATTTTAATTGGAAACACAGCTTGTAATATTTGGTTTTAATTCGGCTTTTATCGGGGTTTATTTTCTGTATTTTTGTATTTTGTAATTTTTTGTATTTTGTGTTTATTATTTGTTTTTAATATGCTGTGAACCGCCCTGAGTCCTATGGGAGAAGGGCGGTATACAAATTAAAATAATAATAATAATAATAATAATAATTTCATTTTATTTGTTTATTTATTTGAAACATTTATATAGCTGCCAAGCTAATAACAAACTCTGGACAGCTTCCAATCAAAAAATTAAAATGATTGATAATTTAATGGATGTCTCTTCCAGGAAATTAATCCCTTATTCCAAGAAAAAAAAAACCATAGAAACAGCCAAGAGACGTTTTAGGCTTCTTTAACAGGCTTCTTTAACAGAAGATCTCAGCTTCAACCTCTTGTAGCATTTCCAGTGGGGTAGGAAAAAAATACATCATCCTGCCCGAAGCTCAGGAAAGTCACTTTCAGCCAGTTTAGTGTAGAAGAAGAGCAGGCAAAGCTGGGGGATGGAGTTAAACACGTCATTAGCTTAGAGTCATTGCATTCCCAAAAGCAGTCCAAGTCCAAACTCTCCTGAATTCTATTGATCCTTATCTGATGCCAATTTAGTGTTGAACTCTAGTTGACCAGATTTCTGTTTGTAGGCTTGAATAAATCTTCTGTGCTGCCACCATATGAATGATCCTGATTCTTTGTGCCTGACATAGAAGCAGGCATGTAGCTTTTTTTTTTGGTATATGGCAGTGCCTTCATTCTACCAAATGGAGATGAAGAAGACAGCTTGAGAACCACAGCCTAGGAAGTATTCAGAATCAGGCGTGGATCTATTGAAGGATAGATTATAGATGACCCAATGTCTAGATCCGCACCTTCTAGTGAGGTCCAGTCCCTGTACTCCTGAAAGTTCATTAGAAGAACAGATTAAAAATAAGATTTTCATAGTACCATTTGCTATTGTAGATAAACTGTGCATTGAGTAGATCTACGTCTCTTGTTCCCTCCTTCCCTTCTACCAACCAATTTATTTTCCAGTTTGCAACCGTTCGTTGTGTACTAAGGAACAGGTTGGGGAAAAACCAAAACTTTGCATCACTCATTCACCAGAAGCTATTCCCAAGCCAGTGATGCCTAATTAATGAACTTTCCTCCAGGAATTCAAAGCATCATGTATGATATTTTCTCCATCACCATCCATAGCAATAGGATGAGGTCAATAGGTTGTACAGAGAATTAGGGATTGGCAAAATGCACCCACTGGGCTTCTATGGCTTAGAATGGACTTGAATTGGGGTATATTCAAGCTTCGCGGCCTTGCTAACAACTTGTTGGCAAAGAGATTTGATCAGAAGACTCTGGTTTGGCTTGGTTTACTAAGCCTCTTGGCTTCCAATGTGAAGGCACCTTCACCATATGATTTATGGAATGGACATTTGCAGGGATGTGCTGAATAGAAGGCAGCTGCCAAAATTCTCCTCTCACTAAGCAGTATGACTGTAGTATAATTAACCAAAGTCACATTTTGCAGCCAAAGTACTGGCTGGTTGGTTCAAATCATTACATGGAATGTAAGCCGCCCTCTTTCCCCATCGCTTTTTGGATTCTTGTAGTTGCCAGCTGTCAGCGCTGCGGGGATTGTAGATTTTACAATTGCTAACTTTCCCTGGTCAGGATCTAGGCTAGGTTTTTGCCTGTTAGTCTGGAATCTGGTCTGTGTTCACATGGCAAGTGTTCAAGAATGTGTCTGTTCTATAATTTTTTCCCTGCAAAGTATTAAAAAAAAAACCTGGACAAAATTTTTCAACAGCTGTTGGGTGTAAGGATTTGCATCTTGCCTTCCCCCCCTTCTAACAACATTTGTGAGGCGGCTGGAGGAAGGAACACTGAACATTGCTATTTGTCAATTTATCAAATTTGTATAGCTGCCCATCTCACCCAAAAGCAACTTATAAGATCAGAACTAGGGATATTAGAATAGATCTTTTCCCAGAGAATTAGATCTTCACCTAATAGGTTTCAAATAGGATACTTCTTTCCTATGATAACCTGCCCTGTGCTGAGATCAGCCTTACAAGTCCTCAGTTTGTCCCAATGACTCCTAAGATACATTTTGGCAGTAGCTTTTTTTTTTATTAAAAATTTTATAAAATTTTACAATATAAATCCCCCCCTTCCCCTTCCCACCCTTCCACCCCCNTAATTAAAAATAATACTAAATAAAATATTCTAACCTTTATACAACCATAATACTCTAAAATTTACTCAAAAACCAAATGATATTTTTTAGTCCCATATTTACGCTCAATATAATCTATCCATCTTCTCCAAACCAAAATATATCTTTCTTGCGAGTGATCCTTCACATAAGCGGAAATCTTGGCCATTTCTGCTAAATTTGAGACTTTAAATGACCATTCTTCTATAGTGGGTAAACGTTCCGTTTTCCAATATTGAGCTACTTACTAGTAGTCTTGCAGCAGTTATAAAGTTCAACATCAATTCCATTTCTTTTGCATCCAAGTCTTCCATAATACCCAACAAAAATATCTGCGGCTTAAACTTTATCTTTTTCTTAAAAATATTTTGAGTATTCCACCATATCTTAATCCAAAATGCTTTAACTTCCCTAGATGTCCACCAAATATGAAAATAAGTTGCATCTAAATTGCCACATCTCCAACACTTAGGTTGTAAATTAGGATACATACAAGACAATTTTTGAGGATCCAGATGCCGGCAGTAGCTTTTTTTGATAGGAATCCATGAACTCCTGAACTTCCTTCTGGAAGCCGGTGCTAGTTCCTCCATTGCAATTTTGGTCAACATCTATTCTTTTCCAGAAAGTCTTCAGTGGGGAATTTCTAAAAAGGGAGAATTTCCATTGAGATATTTTCAACTTCTGGAATCATTGATGGGCCTATGCAGACTTCTTGGGAGCAGTATAAAAATGCTTTCTCATGCCCTCTTTCTAGGATGTTGTTTCAACTTCCAAATATTGTTTACTGTCCTGAAATTCTGTGATGCACTTGGAAGCTAATTAGACCTGCCAAGCACGGACAAGCTAGTCTGCCTGTCATAATTTTCATAGATCATTTTTGACTGTCTAGCATTGCATTTCTCTCTTTCTATTCTTTTTAATGTCAGAGGGATATTTTTTTTTAAAAAAATCAGTTAATTGGATTGATAATTTGGAGATTTCTTTAAAAAATTAAATAGATGTGCTAAATCTAGTGCGGTTTTAACCCATCCTGTTTTGGTGAGTATTCATTCCCCTCCTGTCTCTTTCACACAAACACTCCAGCCTGGAGTGGCTCCATTGGCTATCTATCTATATATAAAAAAACCTCTTGCAATCACATGCAATGTGTGATTACTTTCTCACACATACACCCCTTCCAGAGACTTCTATCTCTTCTACAAATATCCTCGTGGCCCTATTTCTCACTCAATGTGAATTAAACGTCAATCTTCTAGAAAACCCAAGTGCCTCTTGAAGTATGACACAGTTCTTCGCTTGCCTGGAGCTTCATTTCAGTGTTAATTCATCAGATGTCTAAACAGAATGTTTACTCTGGTTCTCCAGGATCTGGGACATGGTTCCTTCTGTTTTTGTCTGTCTTCCGCTCGGTTATGTTTCAATCAAGTAGACAATAATCCAGATTAATCCATACAAAATTGTAAATCCTGCTGTAAGACATTAAGGTACAGCTGCCTGGGTGAAATCCTCTTAAGAGCCTGGCGTTCAATTAGCGCAAAAGGGGAAGATGAGGGTTTACTCAGGAAATCAAATCAAACTCTGCTGATGCTTCAGAAATATAATTGCAATGATATAATTAACTGAAAAGGCAGTAACACTGGGTGACTGTTGAGGGGGCTGTGACAGGAATAAAAATAACTGCTGACATGGTTTCCCCTTTCTCTCACTCCTAGAATAGCCCGATCTTCATATTCATAAGTGGCAAGCCTGGGAAATCATAGCTTGTTCTAGGATAGACATCAGTGCTTTAGTATGTTGAAAGGAAGCCAGGCCACCAAAGAACATGGCGGCTGGACACCATCAAAGCTGACACCAGCCAGAGCATAGAAAAACTCAAAGAAGCAGTGCAAGATCAAAAGATGTGGAGAGACCTGGTCCATAGAATCACCAAGAGTATAGAATCAAGATCACGTGAAGTATTAATAATAATAATAATAATAATAAATTTAATTTATATGCCGCCCTTCTCCCAACAGGACTCAGGGCGGCGCACAACATATTTAAAACAAAACATAAATACATTCCCCCCCGATAAAACCGAATTAAATCAAATTTTAAAGTTGTGTCTCTGTCAAATTGTTAAAAGATAAACCCCAAATACCACTTTACAATACCTTGGTAAGGCCACACTTGGAATACTGCATCCAGTTTTGGTCACCACGATGTAAAAAAGATGCTGAGACTCTAGAAACAGTACAGAGAAGAGCAACAAAGATGATTAAGGGACTGGAGGCTAAGACATATAAAGAACGGTTGCTGGAATTGGGTATGTCTAGTTTAACAAAGAGAAGGACGAGGGGGGACATGATAGCAGTCTTCCAATATCTCAGGGGCTGCCACAAAGAAGAGGGAGTCAACCTATTCTCCAAAGCACCTGAAGGCAGGACGAGAAGCAATGGGTGGAAACTAATCAAGGAGGGAAGCAACCTAGAACTAAGGAGAAACTTCCTGACAGTTAGAACAATTAACCAGTGGAACAACCTGCCTCCAGAAGCGGTGAATGCTTCAACACTGGAAGTTTTTAAGAAGAGACTGGACAGCCGTTTGTCTGAAATGGTGTAGGGATCCTGCCTGGGCAGGGGGTTGGACTTGATGACCTCCAAGGTCCCTTCCAACTTTATTATTATTCTTATTCTCCAGGACTTACAGCTGAATGGATAACACCATCATCACTCTAGTATGTTCCATATGGGCTAGGACTACAATTTCCAGAACTGTTGTTAATATAAAACATCTTGATGTTTCATATAAATCTATTTTGGATCCATGAATTAGAAAGATAGGGTTGATTATTTTTACAGTGAGGGTGGTGGTGGTGTTATAAAATCTGTTATAACTCTGGCTTCCAAGTAAGTGATACACTATATGTGGTTCTCCCCACACTGTTGACCTACAACATCCACCATCCATCTCAAGCAGGATGTTAGACCAGGTGCAGCTGAACATCTGAAGAACATCTGGCAGCCTACTCTTATCTAAGCAATGGTCCAAGATTCCTGCTCATTCTCAGTGGAGGCATAGACTAGAACCTTCATTGCATTACTGCCAATATGGGCTTTCTTTCTGAGGCTGGATATTTAGCAAAGGAAAGACTAAAATGGCCCCTTTGAACTCAGAAAGTCTAGAGGTTTATGCATGAGAGAACTTGTTAACACTTCATTTATGTCACCGAGAAAAATTCAAAAACACAGAGGCTATAAACCTGAATTTTTTTTTTACCAGATATAATGCCAGAAAAACCTGATAAGCAAAGTACATATTTGATTCTACACGTGATAACCGCGGCAAGAATTATATTTGCCCAATATTGGAGAAACAAAGAAATACCACCAGAAGAAGAAATAAACAAAAAAAATATTAGACTGTGCTGAAATGGACATACTTACTTTAAGGTGGAAAGACAAAGAAGAAACAGAATATTTTCAAACTGGGGATCTATTTTATCAGTGGTTAGAGAAAAGATTTAGGGATTAGGAATTTAATTTATATTAGTGAATAAGATACTCAGAAACACGTTTTTGTTGAATAATTATTATTGAATTCTGTTAAAAAAAATAAAACTTTATATAAAAAATAAGAATTCTGGGAGTTGAAATCCATAAGTCATAAAAGCTCCGTAGCTCCTTAAGTGCACTTCAATACAATAAAATAAAAATGAAAAAAAAAAGGAAAAATTCAAACCATTAGTAAAACAAGCGTTTTCAGAGAGAACTCAAAAGTGAGCCTAAAACCATGGCTAATGTGAAGTAGCCGTTACCTATCAAGAAATGTAGGACAGGACAAAAAAAGTAAGTAAAAAAAAAAAAGAGAGAATGCTGAGAACATGGAGATTGAACTGAGACTGCGTGGAGAGAATTAAACATTAAATAAATAAAAAGAAAACTTTTTAAACAAGAAATTGCCTGAAGATGGGCTCCAGCATGTGTCTGAAAGCTCTCTCTGGTCCCGGTTAACTGACCCAAATTTGATCTCACATCATAATCCTGGGACACATATATTTGTCTTCATTCAAAAAAGAAAACTCTTTCCCAGTTCATCCTGAGCCTTTGGAGAGGACTCTCGTGTCTGAATTGGTTTCTAAAAAAACCCCAATAGCTCTTCTGTCCACTAAAAATGCTTTTCTGTCTGGCAATTGCTAAGGATTTATGAGCTGAAATATTGCACACCCATTTTCTACCAATCCTTTTTACAGTACACTTTTGGTTTTCGTCAACGGAACTTCAATAATCAGCTGCCAACATGTTGGCAACAGAACCAGGGACCAATCAACCTCATTTTAGGTTTGGCAAGAGCAGAGAGAAAGTCATGTAAGGATAGTCTTCTTTTTTTCCTAGAATATCTTTCCCTTGCTCTGGTCTCAACTAGACTCGGATAGCGATTCAATTCTAACCTTTCTGGAAAGCACCAAGTCTGGGAAAGACTCAAGAATATTTTCAAAGAGTTGATTGTCAATGCTGCAAATACTGTATATTCTTGCTTTGACAATATGCAGAACTGTCTGGTATTTTTATAGTTAAATCAGGCAACAGTGAAAGGGGAGGAGAATAAGGAAAGCCCGGGAAAAAGAAACCGGAGGTAAATCACATCTTCCAAGTTAATTGGAAGATGTGAACCATGACCCCAAAATAGGGGTGGGGAAAAATGCTTGGAATGTATGTGCAACGGAAAAGAATCCAGATCTAAGCATTTCCACCATGCCGTACTGACGTCTCTGTGACCTTAATAAATGCTTTTAGGAAAAATATGCCTGAAAGTCCTTTTAAGTGTTTCG
The DNA here is from genome assembly GCF_001527695.2 of Protobothrops mucrosquamatus. Lineage (NCBI taxonomy): Eukaryota > Metazoa > Chordata > Lepidosauria > Squamata > Viperidae > Protobothrops > Protobothrops mucrosquamatus. The sequence continues at coordinate 25,152 of NW_015387087.1, forward strand.
TTAATCAGACACATGACATCGATTTTTGAAGAAGACTTAGGTGAAGCTATTTTTCAAGCCCTCTGATGGTTGAGCCACCTATAGTTAAATCTATAGGTCCAGACTATATAGCAGTAGCACTTAGACTTATGTACTGCTTGATAGTGCTTTACAGCCCCTTCTAAGCGGATTACAGAGTCAGCGTATTGCTTCCCCCAACAATCTGGGTCCTCATTTTACTGACCTCGGAAGGATGGAAAGCTGAGTCAACCTTGAGCTGGTCAGAATCGAACTCCTGGCAGTGAGCAGTGAGTTAGAGTGCAATACTGCATTTGAACCACTGTGCTACCATGGCTTTTATATAGACCACAGAATATCAATAAAGGAAAATATGTATAGCTCAGGGTTGAAAAGAGGGGTCTTTGGTGCTCTCTGAGTTTGATTGCTTTCTTACTGGAAAACTCTGAATTAGGTAACATTGACTAGCACTGATAATGTTACCTAGTTTGGGTAATGAAATGTTAGCAAGAAAATAACCAACACCAAACACCCCTCCGATCTCAGAGTTCTCAATTCACACTAGATTTGGAAAGGAGACAGAAACAGATTGCTCTATCACCTGTTCTCCTTGTTCTCCTCCCACGATTCTCCCCTGAATATTCCAATTAAAAGCTACAAATGAAATGCATGAAGATACTTTATCTTAGACTTTTCACTTGACCTTATGTTATGTAGTGCTGGGAAAAGACTGGTAATGGCTGAAGGTATTTCATTAAGATGGTCTAAGCCTAAATCCTGATATGTCCTGCCAAAAATAGCCATTCCCCCCTAGGTAACTAAAAAGCTATAAATAGATCTGAAGTAATAAAAGCTTGAGTTCCGTGGTTTTAGAGGCAGGGAAGTCAATTACAAACATCAAAGGTGAGTAAAGATGAACATATTGGCTGAATGTTCAAAATATGATAGAACGTACTGTATTTCTACCTGGGCTGACCATGAGAATTTATATTGTTCTGTTGATTACGTGCTCTTTCATATATTCTTATTTTTATTCTCATGTTAGGAAATAAAGTGGGTTTTTTATATATATAAAGTTCAGTTTGTTGTTGTTACTATTCAGAATCAAACTTAATCCAGCCATATGGCATATATTTTCAAGACACGCTATTGTCCATTTCTATACTACGATAGAACTGAATTAATGGGCAGACTGGATGTTTTTGCTCCAGTTACTGTAACATATGCTTTCTTTAATACAATTATCTGCCAACAATGAAGGTAGGACATTAGCTGCCAATGGTGGTTTTCACATGAAGTTCCTCTCTTGTGTGAGGCACCCCACTTGGTCGAAAGGTATCCTCTCCGCAACACAGCAACAAAAGTGACAACTCATTAGTAAACCTCGGTAGCCTTTCTGAAGTCAGAGCTTCTACAATTCCGCGTGCTTTGTTGGCAAACCATGCACATTTTATCTTCATGCATTTGCATATCACCTATGAACACATTGACAAAATGTGTAGTGCCTCTGAATAGCTTTTTCCCCCGTCTCTCTCTTGTTCCCTCCCTCCCTTAAATAAGTGTTGAACAGGAAGGGCTGCAGGTAGCAAGAAATTGTACACCACCTTCATCTTCAGGCAGTGCATCTTGAGACCCGATGCAAAAGGAGTTTCAGAATGTCTGTACAAACTTTGGGGTATTTGTAATCATGAGGTGGTTATAATGTGCCACAAATGTCTCATATTCAGACACAAGAGCAGGGTAGAAATATTTAGCAATCAAAGAGCAAACAAGACTTGCAACAGATGAGGTAGCTTGAAGCACTGCTGTTTAGGACTTCACATTCGTCAACAATCCCCACCCTCTGATCTGCTATTGCTGGCTGGGATGCTCAGATAACTGACTCCTCATTGGACTGTTCTATCAACCTCAACTCAACCTCAACCTCAACATCAGCATAAGCATCAGAATCAGCATCAACTTCAACATCAGCATCAACATCATCTCTGGAAAAAACTAGGTCCCTTCAAATCTTCCCTCCTGTCTATTTGGGGTGAAGATGCAATGATATTTCCAGTTTGAACATTTCAGATATAATACTGGGCGGGACCCTGTTTTATGCGTCCCAACATAAACCCCTAAATCAATTCCATCAGTAGGCATTCAAATCTCCCGGGAATATCTGAAAGGTGCCATCCAGTTATCTCTGTTTGGTGTGAAAACCTTCCTTTTACAGGTATTTGCATTATGGACCAAAACGCAGAGATACGTGGCATAAATCTTTGACTCATCCCACTTAAAATAATAAAGAAGGAGTTGTATTTGTCTCTCTTCAAAAAGAAAAATGACTGCAGAACACTACAATGGAAGGCAGACTGCTATGCAAGATGTTTGCTTGCATGTCTTGGGCTGAGAGTTGAAGTTTCTGACAGTTCCTTTCAAAGCAAATCAAATCTCCCATATGCTAATGACACTGTCTTCAAGGACCCCCTATGAAGCAACTAATATTTATAAGCCAGCAAGGTCATGCATGACTGCTTCTGGAAAGGAATCTGGCACCAGAGACATGTTTTGATTACCAAACACAGATGACTTTGTTTGCAAGCAAAAAATAGCTCCTTGTGGTCTTTGAATTCTGAACAAAAGATGCATCATCTCTCCTCCACCCTGCCATTGTCAATTTACTCTGGGATATCTGTTGCCCAACATTAAATAAGTTTGACATTTCCCTGGATAAACACCTGTATTCTATTTAGAGGATTCCACTTCATTTTCACAATGCATTAGTAAAGTCATGCACTTTTGAGCATTCATCTCCAAGGTCTTCACTGTCACAAAAAGTGTGGCAGTTGGGAAGCATGAGGCACTGCTGTGCTTTAAAAAAAATTAGATAAGAGTCTCATTTATATAATAGAGTGGTACCTCATTTCCTTCAAGTAATAGACCAGTGGACTAATGGCATCAAAACACACTGGAAGATGGTTGGACCAAAGTAATATGGCAATAGGCAGCACAAAGGAATGAAGAGATGTGTCTGAAGATAATTGGGTGGTACTGAAGGCTAGAAATCAAAATTGATAGATGATAGATAGATAGATAGATAGATAGATAGATAGATA
>NW_015387087.1:28274-32155 GCF_001527695.2 Protobothrops mucrosquamatus
AGGAGGAGGAGGAGGAGGAGGAGGAGGAGGAGGAGGAGGAGGAGAAACCCAGAAGCTGGATTTGTGGTTCAAAGTTTTCAAGCATGATCTGGGTCATAGCTGAAGAATGTTCAGGACCATGTTCAGGACAAGGGTTGCTGAGTGGTTAGGAAAAATTCACCACAGCAGTATTTTTCAACCTTGGCCATGTTGTCAAAGCCTCACTATCAAGTTCCAAAGACCAAGAGAAAGATGTTTTGATTCTTCCAAGCAGATTTAGCATTCCTCACCCATAGACGGAATCTTACCAAACTAAAGCAAATTACCAGCCACACAAAGCCTATACTCTGTCAACGATTAGAGAGGAGCCATCTTCAACCCTCTTTCTCTCACCCAAACTATCTGAACTGCGTTATCTCTTGCTAGTCTGGAATGCAGCCCCTCCCTCCTAGGAATCCAGGTTTCCTTCCACCACATCCATCCTTTGTTTACACGCATCATGCATCTCACACCCATTAAAGGGGACTTTGATCGTGTGACTGCAGCCATCCTCTTAACATTTTTGACCCTTCCCCTGAGAGATATCTCCAGAGGGACTTCACCCCATTTTCAGCAGGCTAGGCTTTTTGCTTTTGATTAAGTATATTCTTTCTGTACTGTGTTTTTAGGCTTGCCTGTTTTAAATCTGCTATGTTGTAGAAGAGCATCGCCATGATGATAGATGCTCCATTCATCTTGAAATAGGAAGGAGTCATTTCTCTTTGACTCGGCGCAGGACAGTATTGGGATGTGTTTCAAAAGAAAAGACAAATCACTGCTCCAATTATATATGTTAAGATACACCCATAATCCATTGTTCTGTGCACGTTTTCCTGATCTCATCTGTCTGATCGCAGCTGTTTTCAGTTGTAATCATTTCTTTTCTCTCATCTTCTGCATGCCTTTTGTGCTGCTCGCAAGCCTTCTCAGCTCATATTCTCCCTTCTATCTCCTAAATTGTCATAGAATCCACTGTTCAGCACAAATAGCTTTAGACAGCCTTAACAAGGAAGGGAACAGAGATGTTCAAGGTAATGGGATAAGCAGGTCGGACTTGCCGTGTTCATTCAAAATGGCTTCAAGATTGTCCCTGAAAGCAATGTCAGATAGTTACAATATTGTATTATAATTAAAGTATGTGCAGCTGCATTTCTTCCCCTGGTGTTTATTTATTGTCACACCATGTTATTTAACCCAAACCAGTTAAAAGGCATTTTAACTTTTATTTATTCCACGGGCCAGTGGTACACAGCTTGTGGCTGCCAGATTGCCCTAGATCCGTGATGGCGAACCTATGCCACGTGTGCCAGAGGTGGCACGCAGAGCCCTCTCTATGGGCACACGCACCGTTGCCCCAGTCCTAGGCCTTCAGTTGGGTTTTATAAAACCTTTTTGCTTTAGGCCTCCGCCGCCGTGTGCAAAAAAAAAAAAAAGGTTCAATCAATCAATTTCAACTTTCCACAGGGGGGAAAAAAGATCTCTCAAAGGTGGAATTGATTGATTGAACTTTTTAGTCCCACCCAGTCTGCCGTTACCACCACAGCCACGCCCACCTAATGGGCCATGCCCACCCAATGGACCAAACCCACCCAATGGGCCACACCCACCCAATGGGCCATGGCCACCTGGCACCCGACGATACATAAGTGGGTTTTGGGTTGCAGTTTGGGCACTCGGTCTCTAAAAGGTTCGCCATCACTGCCCTAGATAACTCCTAGATGGTATATTTTGCCATTTTTAAAATGGGTGGAGGAGTGTGTAATAGCAGCCATTGAAATGATCACCCGGTCATCAAATTGCATGAGATTCTTATGTAAAGTCTGAAACTACAATTATCCTTAAAGGAAAAGCATTTTTTTAGACAAAAAGTCATTTTTTTAGACAAATTCATGAACATTTAGGTTACTGATTTTGACAAGATAACTGTATTTATCCTGGACGTTAGAACTCAGAGACACCTGTGACCACAATTTCAAGGGTATGAGAATAACTTTGAGAATGTGATTGGACGGCGTATCTTCTCATGCCCCTTACTGTGGAACTGCAAGGATGTTTTTTGTTGTTGATCCTTAAGATGACCACTGAATATGTGAATAAACAAGCTACAAATTCACTCTCCCCAAACACTCTGCCATAGCAGAACAGAATAACAAAGTTGGAAGGGACCTTGGAGGTCTTCTAATCCAACCCTTGCTCAGGCAGCAGACCCTATACCATTTCAAACAAATGTCTGTCCAGTCCCTTCTTAAAAACTTCCAGTGATGGAGCACCCATAACTTCTGGAGGCAAGCAGTTCCACTGGTCAATTGTTCTGTCAGGAAATTCCTCCTTAGTTCCAAGTTGCTTTTCACCTTGGTTAGTTTCCATCCATTGCTTCTTGTCTTGCCTTCAGGCGCTTTGGAGAATAGCTTGACTCCCTCTTCTTTTTGGCAACCTCTGAGATATTGGAAGACTGCTATCATGTCCCCCCTCGTCCTTCTCTTCATTAAACTAGGCATACCCAATTCTTGCAACCATTTATCATATGTTTTAGCCTCCGGCCCCCAATGTTGTTGCTCTTCTCTGCACTCTTTCTAGAGTCTCAACTTCTTTTTTATATCATGGTAACCAATATCATGGTGCCAAATTATATTCCTTTTTGGATCCCACCACAGTCTGCTACCTATTTCATTGAGGTTAAACAAAATGCTGAGTATCAGCATCCCCGTCTGATCTTGAGGAAGCGAGAGAATTATGGTGCAGCACATACCTTTGAACACATCTTCAGACTCCCAGGCTAATTGTGGAGTGATGTTATTTGGCCTCATGATGGTTTAAGATGTAGTGTTTTGCCTATGATGATTTACTGACAAGTCCCCAGCAATGCTCCGAGGTCAGGATGAATTTGCACAGGAGTGTTAGGGTTAAATCTATCTCCTCAAAGGTCACCTCTTTGCAGAGACTTCAGTGAAATTTCAGCACAGGTTTTCTTGTGAGTATACAATACAAAAGGAATTGGCTTCTGCAAATGTTCCCTTATCATAAGGAAAATATAGAGTTCAATTGGATTGAGATGGGCGGCTATAGAAATGGAATAAATAAATATATCTCTTTTTTAAATAATTAGTTTTTTCTTTCCCTCAAGCACAGAGATAAAGAGAGACTCTGCAAATGAATGGATGAATAGATAATAAGTCACATTAACTTAGCATCCTATTGTCGTTTGATCTGTAAATCTTCCTGCAGGGATTTTTTTATTGTTACCATTTTGATCTTCTTCCTGGTGTTTTCCCACAAGTGCAAGGTCTGTTGTTTCGTTCCCAGATCAATCAGGTGTTGATCCATTGGTTGTAGCATGATATCATGCTTATTATATTTATTACATCTATTTTTATGTCACGCTGCAATAATGTTCCACCTTACGGGAAAAGATTATCTTAAGGGTCTTAATGGCATGCAAAGTTTGGCACGGAAAAGGAAAGATATAACAGGGGATCTGGGCCTCCAGGTTTGCAGTGCAAATACATTCAGTGGAAAAACCCAAAGAGTGGAAAGAAATTTAAAGCAGACAAATGATGATGGACAATATGCCACCATCATGGAATGCTGAATGCCTCCTGAGAGAAGAGCCTCGGCTGTTTGGTAGTAGTAGAATCAAGATCACATGAAGTATTAATAGTTTGAGTTTTGAGTTTGAGTTTTATTGTATTTATATCCCGCCCTTCTCCTTGCGGACTCAGGGCGGCTAACAGCCTAATAAAACAGATACAGAAATACCAAAATAACTATAGTTAAAAACATAATTAAAAAAGATATTAATATTGGCCTATATTAATTTAAAATCTTTTAAAACCCAGCTAAAAATTTCCCCTAGGCCAGTCCTG
>NW_015387087.1:33712-67944 GCF_001527695.2 Protobothrops mucrosquamatus
TGCATCCAGTTTTGGTCACCACGATGTAAAAAAGATGTTGAGACTCTAGAAAGAGTACAGAGAAGAGCAACAAAGATGATTAGGGGACTGGAGGCTAAAACATATAAGGAACGGTTGCTGGAATTGGGTATGTCTAGTTTAACGAAGAGAAGGATGAGGGGGGACATGATAGCAGTGTTCCAATATCTCAGGGGCTGCCCCAAAGAAGAGGGAGTCAAGCTATTCTCCAAGGCGCCTGAAGGCAGAACAAGAAGCAATGGGTGGAAACTGATCAAGGAGCAACTTAGAACTAAGGAGAAACTTCCTGACAGTTAGAACAATTTTGATCATATGACCATGAGGAGGCTGCAAGGGTCATAAGTGTGAAAACCAGTCCTAAGTCGCCTTTTTGGTGTGCTGTTGTAACTTTGAACGGTCACTAAACCAACTGTTGTAAGTTGAGGACTACCTCTACTCGGCTTTATTCTGATTGGACAAGATGGTTCTCCCCTTTGACCTGTTTCCAACAAGACGACTGGAGAACTTCCTTCTCTTTCTTTCCTCCAAATGACATCGCAGAAAGCTCGAAAATTCAGACTTTTTATCAGTTTAAGAAATGAATCTCTTGGCGTTTAGACTGGATTCTCCTCTGACATGTACAGTACACTAAATGTGGACTCCAATAAATGAACGGCAGGATTCCAGTCCTGGTTACTTCAATATTTTCCCTACGAGAGTCTGAAACTGAAGGACTGGATCAAGGAGTAGAAGGACAGTTAACTATTTTTTTGGATTAGCAAAGTCATGAAAAGCCATTGAAAGTCTCCCCATTTGGCCCAAAGCTGCTTTTCAAAAGGCAACGGGCCTTTCTTTGTTTTTTCTTGAAGAAGTTTCGCTTCTCATCCAAGAAGCTTCTTCAATTCATAACTGAAGAAGCTTCTTGGAGGAGATAACCATGACCTGGAGGACTGAGAATCTCCATAGACATCTCTCCATTTGGCAAACTTGGAGTCAACACTTAATCATGCAGAGGGACAGCTACCCAATTAAACGGAAACACTTGCTCTGCATAGAATTCTGCAGCCATGTCTGCCTGTGGCACACACAAAGCTACCACTGAAATATGAGACTGGATCTTAGACTGATAGGAATTTCTACCCCTTCCCACCCAGGGACTGGGTGGATGTTATGCTTGGTGTGAATTGTGCTGATTGCCCAAACTACTTCAGGAAATAACTCTTTTCCTGTTACTTGTGTAAGGGGATGCTAAAATGTGTGCCACACCACGAATGAGGGTCAAAAGTAACAAATCAGGCTTCCAGAAAGCAAGGGATGGAGTTCTTATGTGTGTGGTGTTTTTTTTTTTTTTTTTTAGCAACAGAGACACAGATGGAAGCCTATTACTTGCTATTTTGAAGATACTACATCTGTGTTACCAATGATTATGTAAATGCACAGATTTTATTGCCATCATCCTTCCTTTCAACACACTTGCTTTTCACAAATTTGAGCTAATCAGCAGTTTTGTCCATCCACATTTTCATGGGTTTCAGCAAATAAAATGTGATGCGCAATTTACTATTCACAGTAAATAAGTATGCATGAAACAAGCGGTACATTCATAGCGGAAGCGGGCACCACTAAAGTGAATTGCTCTGTGCTCAGTCAGAAAAGGTTGGACTGGGAGGAGGAGGAGGAGGAGGAGGAGGAGGAGGAGGAGGAGGAAGAAGAAGAAGAAGAAGAAGAAGGAGAAGAAGAAGAAGAAGAAGAAGAAGAAGAAGAAGAAGAAGAAGAAGAAGAAGAAGAAGAAGAAGAAGAAGAAGAAGAAGAGGAGGAGGAGGAGGAGGAGGAGGAGGAGGAGGAGGAGGAGNTTTGTCCATCCACATTTTCATGGGTTTCAGCAAATAAAATGTGATGCGCAATTTACTATTCACAGTAAATAAGTATGCATGAAACAAGCGGTACATTCATAGCGGAAGCGGGCACCACTAAAGTGAATTGCTCTGTGCTCAGTCAGAAAAGGTTGGACTGGGAGGAGGAGGAGGAGGAGGAGGAGGAGGAGGAGGAGGAAGAAGAAGAAGAAGAAGAAGAAGAAGAAGAAGAAGAAGAAGAAGAAGAAGAAGAAGAAGAAGAAGAAGAAGAAGAAGAAGAAGAAGAAGAAGAAGAAGAAGAAGAGGAGGAGGAGGAGGAGGAGGAGGAGGAGGAGGAGGAGGAGGAGGAGGAGATAGGATCATAAGAGCAGATTGGAACAACTCCCATTTTTATCACTGAAGTTCTTCAGAACCCAGCTTTTTCACTTTTCATGAGGTGTTAAACAACTAATGTAGTGCAACCGGGCATAAAGAATCACAGTTACTCAAAGAACACAAAGGAAAGATGTAGTCCTTCTGGCAAATTATAAATCCAGTGGAGAATTTTGCTTTATAAGCAACATTGCAATGATGACAATCTTCATTTTGAGTCCATGCTTCCCTCTTTGTAAAAGCCATAAAATTTTTTACGTATCTTCCCTTCCTCTCTGTCAACCTACTCTCCAAAGCAGGGCAAGAAATAATGGATGGAAGCTTATCAAAGAGAGATCCAATCTAGAATTAAGGAGAAATTTCCTGACAGTGAGAACAATTAATCAATGGAGAGGTTGTGATGTTCCAGCACTGAAGGTTTTTTTTTTTTTAAAAAAAGAGATTGTCTGGAATGGTTTTGCGTCTCTTGCTTGAGCAGGGGGTTGAACTAGAAGATCTCCAAGGTCTGTTCCAACTCTATTATTCTGTATTCTGTAATATAGTCTGGAAATGGGAAAATGAACTTAATAAAAGCTTTAGTTATTGTGGAGAACATAGTCCCTTTCCAATCCTGAACAAAGAACTATTAATATAATAGAACAGGGAATTCATCAGTTGTTCAACGTAGGTAGCAAAATGTCTTGCCCTCGCTTTAATAAGAATGGGCCAACAAATTGTAAACTCTACTGCAATATAGCTTGTACAAAGCCATGTTTACATTTCTGGGATCTAACTTTATAAAGCAGATCAATAAGTGCTCCTCTGTCTAGAGTCACCCACTACCCAGGCTTTTCCACGATCACGAAAAGATAAATTGCTTGGTCCTTCAAGAGCTGCAGAAGCAAAACTTTCAAAGCAAAATTGCCAGCATTAAATGGCCTAATTTGACTCCTCTTTCCTCATTACATGCAAACCTTGGGTTGAGAGCTTGCATGAACGATGATGTTTAATCTGTCCCTAAATGACATATGCATCTACTTTGAGTGCCTATTAAGCCTTAAGCACACCAATACCTGATTGCATTTTAATCAAGAATAGATAGGGAGAAAAATCCCATATTATGTTGAAGCACTTAAAGCAATCCTTCCAACACACTACCAGATTTAAAGCTCATGGTAGAAATGTATGGATAACAAATATTGGACTATCGGCATGAATTCTTAGCTAAAACGGTCACGATAATGGTGGGAAGATGAAATTTGAGCTTTATTTTTTTCTCCCTTGCACCTTCTCCCTAGTTTAGCAAGAATAGATTTAAAGTTGTCACAGAACAGAATAGCCTCTGAATGCGGCAATCCAGTGTAAATCAACTGGGATTACTCTCATTATTGTGGGACCCTCTCTGTGGCTTGTACCATTTTAAGCCACAGGGATGTTGGAAGTGGTCTTCAATGCAATATCATCAGGTTTTTTTTAAAAAAAAATGTTCCAGAACATTCTAGCAGCCCATGGAGATGATCGATATGAAAGCCAAAACTTTGAGATATTCAATTTTCGGTGGATTCTGCTTCAAGCCTAATTGGATGTCCTGCACACCGTTTTTGAGTCAAATCAGGGATTTTCTAAATTATTTAATGGTGTGATCAGCATGCACCTTTCATTCCAACCAAAGGTAATAAATCTATACAGGTAGGCAGAATTGCCATTTGTATGCAAGAAGCCTCCACTGTCAAAAAAAAAAAGTGTCCTACATCTATTAGCCACATGGGATCCAGGAGAAATTATAATTACAATATGCCTTGTAATAAGCAAACAAACAAACTTTATGGCTTTGGTCCCATCAGCTCAGTTTCCCTCAAGCATACTTCAGATTAATTACAACACATTTGAACAGTAATACTGACATCTCGGTCTCCTTTTTAAATACCATTAGTACTGTCAATAAACTCCTGCAAGCAAACAAGCCCAAAGGATTTGCTTTCACCAAAAGGCCTGGGGATTCTTCTAAACTGACATTCTAATATGAATGCTAAGTTCCTCCTATTACTCCCCCCACACACACATTCTCTCACACAAATTGCTTGTAAAGGAAAGGGTAACTCTGAAAAGGAATCTTTGATTATTATCTGATGCTAGTTTAACCTACGCTTTGATATGGCTCAGTTCTCGATGGGTTGAAAGACCCATGAAAATCATTTCCTGGAGGTTAACAATGAAGCGAGGGACTACCGCTTGCCTTGGGGATTTTTTTTTCCTTTTTAACGTTCCAGGCGAGGCTGCTAAGATTCCTTGATGGTTCTTGTATCCAAACATTAAACAAGCTTCATCCTGGTTAGATTTCTTTTCAAGATCAGATGTGTCGACTAGGGGCTGTTGCCTTCTATGGACTGCATTCATTTGCAAGCCCTGTAATCTGTATATTGGAACTCTGTCCTGGCATTCCTCCCTCTTTAAAAGTACAGTCATATATTTGGAAGCAAATGTAATAATAATAATAATAATAATAATAATAATAATAATAATAATAATAATAATAATAATAATAATAATAATAATAATAATAATAATAATAATAATAATAATAAAGTTGGAAGGGACCTTGGAGGTCATCGAGCCCAACCCCCTGCTCAGGCAGGAACCCTACACCATTTCAGACAAATGGCCGTCTAGTCTCTTCCTAAAAACTTCCAGTGTTGGAGCATTCACCGCTTCTGGAGGCAGGTTGTTCCACTGGTTAATTGTTCTCACTGTCAGGAAGTTTCTCCTTAGTTCTCTCCTTGATCAGTTTCCACCCGTTGCTTCTTGTCCTGCCTTCAGGTGCCTTGGAGAATAGCTTGACTCCCTCTTCTTTGTGGCAGCCCTTGAGATATTGGAACACTGCTATCATGTCCCCCTCGTTCTTCTCTTCGTTAAACTAGACAGACCCAATTCCAGCAACCGTTCCTTATATGTTTTAGCCTCCAGTTCCCTAATCCTCTTTGTTGCTCTGTACTCTTTCTAGAGTCTCAACATCTTTTTTACATCGTGGTGACCAAAACTGGATGCAATATTCCAAGTGTGGCCTTACTAAGGCATTGTAAAATGGTATTAACACTTCACGTGATCTTGATTCTATCCCTCTGTTAATGCAGCCCAGCACTGTGTTGGCCTTTTTGGCAGCTGCAGCACACGGCTGGCTCATATTTAGGTGACTGTCCACTAGTACTCCGAGGTCCCTCTCACAGTTACTACTATTGAGCAATTTGTTCAAAGTTTAGCAATAGTGCGGCAGGGAGATTTACGGAGAGTGCTATATTTTCAAAGTATAATCTATGAGAGGAGGGTTTTTTTTCCAGCCTCCCAGATGGGTATGTAATGAGGAGGTCAGCATGTCGTGCTAGAGGGGCTGTTGTTTCAACCTAGTAATCCATGCTGGTTGGTTCAACCCATGCTGGGTCAGGAATTCTGGAAGTTGAACTCCACAGATCATAAAGTTGCCACAGATGCCCACCCCTGCATTAGCAAACAGGCAAGGAATGAATGATTTAGGTTTGCTTGACACATTTATACATACTTTTAATATAACTAAGTAAATAGTATACTATTTCATCCAAGGACAGCTGCTGAAAGTGACAGTCACATTGCTTAAAATTTAAACATGGAGTTTTCTAGTCTTCTTTTCAAAGGTAGCCTCACTAGACAATAAAACTGATCCAATTAATCATCAATAAGCCATTTGACATGGGGACCAGATTCTAGATTGATCTCATCTAGATAAAAAAGGAGGAGGAATGAAAGAATTCCCCTATCTCGGAGGAAAAAAGTGTCTTTTTTCACAAGGGTGTCCCAAAGGTGCTTTCTCAAAATGCAACTGGACTTTCTTGAATCCAGGCTTTTTCCTTGAATCCAGGCTTCTTGGATGGGAAGTGAAACATCTTCAAGGAGAAACAAAGAAAGTCCAGTTGCCTTTTTGGGACAACCATGATCTGGATGACTGAGAATCTCCATAGACTTTTTCACAAGGAGTTTGCCAAGAAGGGGTGGAGTACATCAAGGCTTTTCAACCATTGGTATGGGTACCACCTGTGGTAGATTGGCACCTGGCAGGTGGTATGCGACCATCCTAGAAAAGTGGTAGTGGGGGAGGGGAATGAGCTGAACCGGTGGCAGCACCGCACAAGCCTGAGTGAGAGATGGCTGGAGCTGCAGGGCTGTCAGGGCTCAGCAGAAGCACCAGGATCAGCGCTTCTTCGGGGCTGTCAGGGCTCAGTGGAAGCGCCAGGATCAGTGCCAGGCTCCAGCTGGAGCTCGGCGCTGATCCTGGTGCTTCTGCTGAGCCCTGAAGAAGCGCCGATCAGCTGGAATGTTGCAGCATCTCCAGGGTCTTGTGATTTACATTCAGATGCTTAGCAACTGATTCATATTTATGACGGTCACAGTGGCCCAGGGTCATGTGAAGTGACCAAAACCTGCTGCAACCACCCAGCAGACAGGGGGAATAAAAACCAAACACTCCCCCACCCCACCCCCACTGCCAATCCTCAACAGAAATGCTCACAACAATGAAAACCTCGGACAGGAAGAAGAGCGCCGCTGGGCGGGCAGGTGTCTTGCTCGGCTGTGGCTTGGGGGGCACTTTTTTCAGTGCCATTGTAACTTCGAACAGTCACTAAGTGAACTGTTGTAAGTCGAGGACTACCTGTACTTTATCACTTTTTTCCTTTTTTTTTTTTTTGGTCATCAAGTTTTTGATACCTTGCTAGGCGACTGGTGACACTCGGATATTGCCATATCCTAAAAGTGGTACAATGGGTGAAAAGATTGAAAAGCCCTGGAGTATGTTTTTTTGCCATCTTTAACAAGGTTTGCTTGTGTATTGCTGTACCAGGAAATCGCAGTGTTTCAACTTCAGAAATAAATACAGATTTACAATTTAGAATTTAGATTTATAATGCCGAGGCACCAACTGAACAGTATTTAGCATTCATCAAAAAAAGAAATCAGGCATATTTGAAAGAGGTGCCTCCAGACATTTACATTTGAAATGCACTAGAGGCTCTGTTTTCTGATGCTTTTGCAAACACTTCAGAGTTATCTATTTTTTTTTTCATAATCATCAGGGTTTTTGTTTTTTTTTTTTTTTAAAAAAATCCTCCTGGTGGGAACAGAAGGAAAGCAATGAAAAGCAACGAATGATATCTGTGGCTTTGAAAGTTCCTAAAACCAATGGAAGATTGAATCCATAATAGCTTGTCTTCAGAGAAGATTGCATTGCCAAGATTGTAACCAGGCCTGTTTGCAGTGAGCTAGACACATCAGGTGAGAAAACACTGCAGTCCCATCAGCACTGGCCTGGGAATAAGTCTCATTAAACTCAGTGGGGCTTGCTAAGAAGACATGTGTTCTTTCAACCACTTTGCTCTGGCTACTTAAACAGAAAACACTGTTTAAGCCAAAGAAGAGGATATTGTTGGCACCGACGCTGTAACGATGGGTTACAGGCTAGTCTGTGCTCTCCTCTTCAGTTCTCTAAAAATACCACCACCTCGCTTTCAGTTTCTACCCAGTAGTCATGCTAGGCTTTTTAATCATGACTGGCAGAAGGGAAGGAACTTTGGGAAACCAGAGTAGGCCATTCCCAGATGTTCTTCAGTCATTTTCTCGCCCGGCTAAAGGGACATCCTGAGATTTACTCATGGCCGTGGCTGCTTCTATCCTGCAATTGCTGAGATTTATTTTATATTGATTTTGACTGACCGTAGATCAGTCTTATGTTGACCTTCCAATTCCATTTGACCCATTTAGCCTATCTTGTTTGACGTATCCAGGCCTACGTTAACCTGGTCCTATCTGCTATCATTTGTATCATACTCAACAAGCTCGTGCTTAGGGTGGCCAAAATTATGTGGCTGGCTGTTAAAGGAGAAAGCATCTTGAAAGAAGCATTCTCTGTTTGTAAAGAAGGATCCTTCTGCAAATATGGGTCTTTCGTCTGAAGGTATATCTCACTCCTATCCTTCAAAGATGTTTATAATGCATTTAGGACACGTTTTCAATCATTCCAGTGCATTTTTATTCCATTAATCTAAGTCATTGACTAAAGTCCCAAAAGTGCTTTTTCAAAAGGCAACTGGACTGGACCTTTTACCTCTCATCCAAGAGGTTTCTTCAAGTCAGAACTGAAGGAGCTTCTTAGATGAGAAGTGAAACATCTTCAAGGAAAAACAAAGAAGGTCCAGTTGCTTTTTGAAAAAGCACCGTTGGGACAACCATGACCTGGATGACTGAGAACCTCCGTAGTCCTTGACTAAAGGTTGCCGTCTTACTTAAATGATCATGATTGAAAGTGAATTTCTATAGTTATATTTCAATCTAAACTTTCTACCTTTTTTCATTGGCAGTGCTGTGTGGGGATGATAGTCATTGTAGCTCTTAACATATCTATTAGGAAGGTCAGAAGAGATAGGCCAACTTCATTGCACGAACAACCTGAAAGAAACACAAAGATGCTGATACTTGGAACATTCTTTTTTTGTAATGGGATTTTGTTCCCTCTCGTTTCTTTCACTCTGTTGAAAGAAGGAAAACAACCAAGCCACTAATGTGACCTTTCCTCTTGTTTTGCCAACAATCTCATATCGTTTTTGCAGAGGTATGAAAATGCTTGCTGTTTGCATACATTAAATCTGGTATAAGTCTATTTAATTTGCATGTGCAGTCCGGGCAGCAAAAACTGGATTCCCCTTTTATTAATGTTCTCTATCTTGTTTTCTGAGACTGAGCGTAGATAGACCTCCAGGAATTCTATCAGGCCCCTCACATGACTTCACCGGAATAAAAGAGAGAGGGAGTAATTTGCAGCATATTTCCAACAATAGCCCATGCTGGGCTTCAAATAACAGAATTCTTTTTCTCTAGTAATGGCAGTCGGAAAGAAACCTGGATCAATAGATCACTACAGGAGACGACTAGGCCATTATGCATTCAGCTGCAATTGGAGACAAGCTACAGTTCTCATCAAATGAGTGTATTGGTTTGAAAAGCAACAGGGGTGATGATCAGACATCTCTACAAGATTATTGGTAGGGGAGATTCCAATGTCTCATTCCTAGCATCCTAAGTCCTTGGCAGTATTGATTGGCATGTCCAAGTCTTATAATTAGGACTGCAAGGGAAGGGAATTTCAGTATCCATTGAGAACGCACTATTGTGATCCTCAAGAATAAGCCTGGCAGGTTCTCAAGAACTTTCCTCTCCTTGGTTTTGTTTTGTTTTGTTTTATTTATTTATTTGGATGATAGAACAAGAATCAGGCTGGGTGTGCATCTGGTAACCGCTAAGAGACAGCAGACATGAGATAAACGAGAGATGATTCAGTAGCGGGTAGTTGGGGAATTAATGTTCCTTCCTACCTTATCAATTACAAGTCTGACTTTCAATCTTCGTGGTGAAGGTTAAGGTAGGGCTAAATTAATCGACGTGTCGCTGCGACAATACTACGTTCAGGTTCGTAAGTCAAGACTTGGTCATTTCGTTCTCAGACAGTGCATCAGATGGTCCCGTCTTTCTGTCCTGGTTAATGCCTAGAATACTTCAGGAATAATTTGCCAAAACTAGGGTATCGTTCAGGTGTTTTCAAGGCTGAAGCAGGGGCTCAGTTATTTAGAACTCCATCGGAGGCATTTTTTGCAGCTTCATCCACAATCAAAGTTGACTTGGATCCATGGAGGCATTTGAGTTTGGAATGTTCACCCTTGCCATTTGATGGCATTGAGTGAAAACCTGTTGCTAGCCCAGTGTCCCATTTCATTTACACACTCAAATGTAGCTGCTATAGAAATTAGACATTTACTCAAGGCTGAAGAGATTACAGCAGACAAGGAATATAGAACAAAACACAGTCTCTGGAAAAAAAACAAACCCTCAGAAGCTTGCCTGAAGAATAGTCAAAATCCAGTCCTAAGTTCAGAGAGCCAAGTCAGGTTTGTCAGCCGGTCCAAAGATCAAGGTTTCAGGAATCACAGGCATAAGGTGCCAGATTAGAAGATCAGACAATTGTTTCCAACTCAAAAACAGAGGTCAGGGCTGCCTTTTAAATAGCACTAGCAATAGCATTTAGACTTGTACACCACTTCATAGTGCTTTACAGCCCTTTCTAAGAGGTTTACAGAGTCAGCATCTTGCCCCCCTCACTAATCTGAGTCCTCATTTTACCAACCTCAGAAAGGTGGAAGGCTGAGTCAACCTTGAGCCGGTGAGAATCGAACTGCTGGCAATCAGCAGAATTAGCCTGCAATACTGCATTCTAACCACTGCACCACCACGGCTCTTTTCAGATTGCAGCCAGTTGGCTTTGATCAGATTTATTCACTTTCTTGGCAAGAAGCCTCATAGAATGTCTTTGCTCTGCTCTCACTCTGTTGGCAGAATATGGGACACCTAAGTCATTGTCATCATTATCTGACTGGTGCTTCTACTTAATCAACCTCAAGTTATTTTTGGCTTTGTGTCTCCTGAGGCTGACATTCCACAGGTTGAGCTGGGTCAGCTTCTTCAGAGGCAGATTTAGAATCTGACACTCAGAAGTTGCTGTTCACTAGTATACATTTGCAAAAACCAAAGTACAAACTAGCAAGGGACATTGTTTAAAGATAGTCCCTTGATCTTGCCGTTGAGATTTTGTCTTCTCTTTTTCTCATGATGAAATCTGCAAGTTTGGGATGACTTGAACAACATGCTGCTCCACCTCTGCGTAGGTTGCCGTGCAGTGCCAAGAAGCCCGGGTAAGTAAAACAGGCAAGGGAAGAGCAAGAAGGCAAGGAGAGCTAAAACATTTTCTTCCTTTCTCTGATTAAGAACATAGAAACTATAAAGGCACAATAGGAAGTACCGAGCAAACACAGTTGTAGAATCAGGATGAAAGAATGCTTAGGGTAGTCTGCTCAGCAGGTATTTTTATAACCTGAGGGGCTTGAAAAATCCTGTAATTTCAAAGGAAGACGTAATAGCATTGATCCTAAACTGAGCAGCAAAAGTGAAGTGAATTTGATGGCAGAAAAATACTTTTCAAATAAGTAAAAAAAAAAAAAAGGTTGCCTTGTTGAGCAGACCCTGTTTGATTGTGATATCCTGTTTTATTTTCCCCTTGCACCTCTAGGAGTTATTTCTTTAGAAATAAGTGAAATACCTGCTGATTGCTCATTCAAAAGTGAGGGGGAATACAACTCAGCCAGAGGTTACAGAATATATTGTCAAGCCACTTGCAATTGTGATGGTGTGTGTACACACAAACACGCCCAAGTACATGCATGCATAGGCTAGAAAACACTATTAATGGGCGAGTCTTCCCACTAATAGGCCTCCAGATAGGTCTATTTTATTTTTAATTTCTATTTTTGATTAAAACAATAAAAAAGGAATGGAGGAAATAAATTAAAAGGAGTGGGGGGGGGATGGGGTGGAAAGAATGTATAATTAATACAGGAAGATGGCAGGGATTAGTTTAAAGGCCTGTAGCTTTCTATGTGACTAATTACGCTCTCAGCAAAATAATGTTTGCGGAGAGTGATGTAATAAAGCTACCAAACTACTGTGTATAATTTCCCAGGGTGTATTGCATGCATGAATTAGACAAACAGTCAAAGAGAACAGTAATCAACTCTGAAATACTCATTGCATAAAATGTTTGCTGGATCAATAATAATATAGAACACTGAAAAATTAAACAAGACTCTCTTGTTTACGAACTCAAATGTAGCTGTGTTCAGGTAAATAAAGTGAAACTCAAAGGGGATGGTCAATAATTCTCTTTCATAGCCCCATAAACCGAGGTCAAAAAATAACGGGTGTAAATTGCAGCCATCCAGATATTGTTTAAATATTAAGAAAAAAAATCCTTAGAGTAAGAGCTGTACAAAGTGAACAGTCTACTTATGGAGATTTGGAGGTATTTATCTCTGAAGGCTTTTAAGAAGAGACTGGACTTTGATTTTCTGGCAGAGGGTTGATTGGTTTAAATCAGTGTTTCTCAACCTCAGCAACGTGAAGATGGGTGGGGAATTCTGGGAGTTGGGGTCCCCACATCTTCAAGTGGCTGAGGTTGAGAACCATTGGACTAGATGATCAACTGGACTTGTGCTTACTTCCATAAAACCAGTGGCATAAATATTACTTTATTAAGCAGCTGACATTAGTTTAATGAGATGGATTAAAATACGCTTATGGGCTTTTAAGATTAAATATATTGTTGTTGTTGTTATCATCATCCAGTTCATCTGCTTTTATGTTCTGCTCTGTGGCTGATAAGGATGCTAAAGCAGCTTACATAAAGACTGTAGATACCATAATACAACTAAATAATTGTCAACTGCTTTCTAAATAAAGTTGCCCAAGAGTGGGCATTTGTTTTGGGTTTCCCCATTCACAGAGACAACTGGTTCCAAATTATCTCAGTTACTGGACATAAAAGTAACACGTTTCAGTTTACGGCGCCTGGAATCTTAAGTGATACGTGATGCTGTTAGCAAACTAGGGCAGGTCACCTGGAATGGGGAAACGGAGCTGCCATCCAAAGCAGGCAGCCATACAGAGGCATTGCAGCAGACGAACATATGGTGTTAAGTGACTTAGAGCAGTCGGCTGAATTTCTCCAACTGTTTGAAAACCTTTGGATTCTGTTCTTTACTCCTCACTCTTGCTTGATGTTCCTTGATAAAGCTACAATGGTTATCAGTTTGCTCACGTTGGCTTCCTTAATTACAAATGTGACTTAAAAACTTCCAGTGTTGGAGCATCCACAACTTCTGGAGGCAGGTTGTTCCACTGGTTAATTGTTCTATCAGGAAGTTTCTTCTTAGTTCTAGGTTGCTTCTCTCCTTGATTAGTTTCCATCCTTTGCTAACTACAATCAAGAAGATCCAGGTTCAAGTTTACCCTCAGTCAGGGAAGTAGACTGCGTGACTCTCTCCCATGAATAAATTATGGAATACACACATCTGCATCTTCCTCACCCAAGAATATCCACATCTCATGAAATCAACACACATCTCACAAGATCGGACGGTTTCGTATGATTATCTCTCTTTTCATCTGGAATCCATGGACGCTCCATGCCCACATTCTGACAGAGGGCCCAGTTCCTGCAATGTATTCTTGTAGTAATCAAGGTGCGCTCGTGAGGATTGTTTCTTTTGAACACTCACTGGCATCTGATTGGTCAGTGTGGATCAAAAAATTCCCATAATAGGAATACGAGAAAGCTGCAAGAAAACACCTAGCAGTATCAGAGATTCAAGAAGGCCCAAACTATGTATGCTCTTGATGAAGATTAAATGTAAAATGGAGCTTAGGAGGAGTTTGATTCGCTTATGAATTTTCTATAGCCATCATCTGCCATTTCCAGTTTTATCATCCTGCAAGGCATGAACAGTCTTGAGCATTGCACCAGACAATCAGAAAAAGCTTTTCAGCTCTTTTTCAGCTGCATGTTTCTTCTGAAATGTGTCACTTGGTAGAGATCCTTTCTATTATTAATTCAGCACCATTTACATCACACCTGTAAATTCAATAAGGTGTCAACATCTTCTTAAAAGGCAAAACAAAACAAAAATCTCTTTGCTGTAGCAAGAAGGCCTTTTTCCCTCCCGATAACTTTTGGCTGAAAAGTGAGCATTCAGAGCTTTTTAAAATAGCATTTTAAAAAAAAAAAATACACCAGCAAATATCTTAGTATGGAAGTACACCGGTTATGATAAAATATATCCTCTGAAAAATACCAAAATCGGCTGCATACCAATTATTGTTATTGCTATACAGATATGAGTGGAATTACTTGTCTTCAGAAGTTGTGGGTGCTCCATCCCTGGAGATTTTAAAGAAGAGATTGAACCACCATTTGTCTGAAATGGTATAGGGTTTCCTGCTTGAGCAGGGGGTTGACTAGAAGACCTCAAAGGTCCCTTCCAATTCTGTCATTATGTTACTAATAACTATGCTTACGCTCAACCAAATTACTGACCATTATCATCTAATGCACTTGTTGTTGTTGTTGTTGTTGTTGTTGTTAGTTGTGAAGTTGTGTCCCACCCATCGCAAGCCCATGGACAACGTTCCTCCAGGCCTTCCTGTCCTCTACCATCTTCTGGAGTCCATTGAAGCTCACGCCTACTGCTTCAGTGACTCCATCCAGCCACCTCATTCTCTGTCGTCCCCTTCTTCTATTGCCCTCCATCTTTCCCAGCGTCAGGCTCTTCTCCAGTGAGTCCTTCCTTCTCATTAAGTGGCCAAAGTTCTTGAGTTTCAACTTCAAGATCTGGCCTTCTAAAGAGCAGTCGGGGTTGATCTAATGAACTAGAAGAGAGCTGATTTGGTCTAGTGGTTAAAGACATCATGCTAGAGGCTGGGAGACCATGAGTTCTAGTCTTGCCTTAGGCACAAAAACCGGTTGGTTTGAGGCCAGTCACTTTCTTTCAGCCCTAGGAAGGAAGCAATGACAAACCATTTCTGAAAAACCTTCTCAAGAAAACTGCAGGAAGCAGACACGATTGAACAGAAGGGAAAAAAAAAACCACCACCTAATTTTAGCAAGTTCTCAGTCTTGCTTAACCCAATGTGACGACATTGTCTAATGCTCACATGATTGTTTTCTAAATCGTTGTAGTAGAAGAAGAGACAGGCAGTTTTGTGGTGTCAAGTAAACAATTAGCATCCTCCCCCATTAAACCAAGACTCAGAAAGAAGATCGAAGGCAATAGGGAGACCGTTCCTTAACACACCAGCTGAGTGAAAACATGAGGGGTATGAACGGGTGCATCTGTGTTTGGGTATACACTACTGTGTTTATACTGTGTTGTAGTCCAGCCTGCTCAATCGTGGGCTACAAAAACAATCATTAAAGATTGGAGTTAAATTTGCATGATGATCCCATATGCAATACAATGGGTATTTATTAGAGAATTAACTTAATCCACCGCACGCACACGTACACAAACACACAAATATGAGAAGTTGGTACACTGCTTTCCAAACAAACTTCAGCTGGGCAGTCATGTGCACTCTTTGCCTCATAATCTTCCAATATCTCAGGGGCTGCCACAAAGAAGAGGGAGTCAAGCTATTCTCCAAGGTGCCTGAAGGCAGGACAAGAAGCAACGGATGGAAACTGATCAAGGAGAGAAGCAACTTAGAACTAAGGAGAAACTTCCTGACAGTGAGAACAATTAACCAGTGGAACAACCTGCCTCCAGAAGCAGTGAATGCGCCAACACTGGAAGTCTTTAAGAAGAGACTGGACAGTCATTTGTCTGAAATGGTGTAGGGTTCCTGCCTGAGCAGGGGGTTGGACTCGATGACCTCCAAGGTCCCTTCCAACTAATAATAATAATAATAATAATAATAATAATAATAATAATAATAATAATAATAATAATAATAATAATAATAATAATAATAATAATAGAAGATGTAGAGGTTATGTTATGAGAAAACAGCATTTTCTCTCCTATTTTTTTAATGCTTGGTTTGCAGTCTATACTTGTTTCTAACGCAATGGGAATTAGAAAAAAAAATGTTACATTGAAAGTCAAAAATCTGTAAAAAGGTCCCATGGCTGTGTTTTCCCAGCTGCTAAAGTGTTTTCCAATGGATGCCTTTCTTTATTACGGAGTTCCTAGCGGAGTGAAATAATATAAAAAAAAATAAATAAAAGAAGATTCTTCTCAGCCTTTTCAAGCAGAAAGCAAATAGTAATTTCTTCATCTTTTTCCGAAGGACGGATTGACAAGAATTGAAATTTACAAAACAGGCTAGGTCAATCTGCATTGTTAATGTGCCCCATTAAGGGTTTAATATTAGCATATGCTTCCAGGAATTTGCACCAACTGTTAATGCTGAGGGCAATTACTTAGCAATTCCAAGGGGGGGGGCGAGGAAGACAAAAAAAAAGGGGGGGAAACATTTTTTGTGGTTTGCTGTGAAAATGTTCTACATGAAAGGACGCAGAGTCTAATTTTATTTGGAGGGCTGAATGATTTGTCATGCAGAGATGTCCATTAGATCTCAGCTATTGCAAGGGATGTTCGAGGTAATAAATCATCATCCTGCAATGAATGAAGAAGCAGCACCTTCCTCCATGTGGTGGTTCAGTCATAATCATGATAAATGAAAAACTCAGGACAGGTAGATTTTAATAGGCAGACAAATGCATTTAGATTAATTTGATTATGTTTGCAGAGTTCTTCCCTCCCCACATCTCCCAGCACCCTGCCGTCCTTTTGAACTAGAAAACAGTTCCAAAAATATGAACATATTAACTGCCTTTACAACACCGTAGGGAAAATAGCATACTTGCCACAAGGATTTACCATTGAAGAGCTTTTGATTAGTAAGAAGCAAAATCAGAAGGCTGGTCAACGTGAATGTACAGAGCAGGATTGCCCAAACCTTGGTAACTTTAAGACTTGTGGTCTTCAACTCCCAGAATTGCCCAGCTGGCTTAAAGTCTTAAAGTTGTCAAGGTTGGACACCCCTGGTTTAGAGGTTTTCTTTTTTCCTCCTCCCCTTTTTTATCTCATTCTCAGGATGCTGGAGGAGAAGGAAAGGCAGAGTCTGGAGATGGAGTCAAGAGAGTACTCAGTCTAGAGTCGTTACATTCCCACAAGCGATCCATATCCAGCCCCTCTTGAATTCTGTTAACATTTCTCTAGTGCCAATTTAATGCTGACTGATAGTTGACTAGATTCTTGTGCATACTGTAGGAACGTTCATATTGTGAGCTTATGTAATTGCTACAATATTTGTTGTCTTTTTCCCCCCTCTTCCCTGCCATTAATAGTGCCAGCTTTCTGACTGGTTCTTGTTTAGAAAATACCTGATATAAAGAATTCCTACAGATGCCTTCTGCTAGGATCCAATTCAGATAGACTGTCAGACTCCAAAAGCCACGAAACCATGATACGTCTAAGCAGATTTCTTTATTTTCCTCACCTATAGACAGACTCTTGCCAAACTGAAGCAGACTCCTTGCTCCATAAAATATACATTATTAGGGAGGAGCAATCTTCAGACTCTTTCCCTCATGCAAACTATCTAAACTACATTGAACAGGTATAGGAGGCCTAGTGGTGCGACGGTTAGAATGCATTATTGCAGGCTGACTCTGCCCACAGCCTGGAGTTCAATCCTGACTGGCTCAAGGTTGACTCAGCCTTCCATCCTTCCGAGCCTGGTAAAGTGAGGACCCAGATTGTTAGGGGCTGATACGCTGACATTTGTAAACTGCTCCGAGAGTGCTGTAAAGCACTACAGGGCAGTATAGAAGCCTAAATGATATCGCTGTTGCTATTGTCTCTTCCTCCTCTGGAAATGCAGCTCCTCCCTCCTGGGAATCCGGACAACATGCCATCATATCAGCCTTCTGATTTTATTTCCCAGAACTTTCTTCCTACTTGAGTTTCTTCTATTGAGATCCTTTCCACAGCTTTGATACTAACACCCTATCTAATATCACGACAGTGGGGCATTGTGATTCTGCAGTTGTCCCAAAGGTGCTTTCTTAGGAAGCAACTGGACTTTCTTGTTTTTCTTTGAAGACCTTTTGCTTCTCATCCAAGATGTTTTTCCATCTCTGACTGGATAGTGGGGAATGGAAGGATGAGAAGCGAAACATCTTCAAAGAAAAACAAAGGAAGTCCAGTTGCCTCCTAAAAAAGCACCTTTGGGACAACCATGACCTGGATGACTGAGACTCTCCATAGACATGTGGCTCTCTCAATAATGATCTCAGTCAAATACACCATCGTGTTTGAATCTTGGGCTGTGAACCTTCTTTATCTGAAGCACCAACAATGGCTAAGCAGGCTTCCAGCCTCGTCCTTGAATGACAGAATAAATGTCTTGCTTTTCTTTCCTCTAATAAATCTCATTGACAGGCTCCTGATGACTTTATGAACAGCTTCGTGTGCTTTTCTTGGCCACCACCCATGTAGAAGATGCTGCGGGGTTTTTTTTAACGAACTCTTTTTCGCCTTCCCAATTTTACTTACAATTTTGGGATTTGCAGGAACCCTTCCCTACATGACCTACCCAGCCTCAAATCTCCTACCTTTCCGAGCACATAGAAGGTTGGTTAGTACTGCCACCTGCTGAGACATTTTAAAGATGCTTCCACTATATTAATCCTCCCGATGTTAATTTTTTTTCCACCTTCTCTCTTTTTTTGTTTATCTCCTCTTGCTTGTAAACTTTGCCTGACAGTTCTGCTTAACATAATTTGTCCTGATTCATAGATTCATGGAGCTCGTGGTGGTGAACTAATTCCATCACTTGGACTTACCGTGAAGAGAGATTCAGCTTGCTTCCAGCATGGTGCTTATATCTGTTATAAAGATGGTCAAATCCATTATGATATCTTTCAGTTCCTGATTTTCCTCTCCCAATTCCCACCCCTGCCCAGTATTAGTTAATCTCTGCAGCAGTGTGTATGGATATGCATTTCTTTGCATGCTTCTCTAGTAACAAATATTTCTGTAAGCAGAAATTTCCATTGCATAATATATTTTTTATACAGCACTTTTTATTTGGGTGCATATTTGGGTCCTTCCCTGGGGTTGGGATTAGATGTTTTGATTAGGCTGCTACAACATTTAAAAATCAGGAATGGATCCATTCCTGTTTTTTGATTTCATGTTGCTTTGAAGCATAACGAAACTACTCTGCTAAGGAGCTGGATATCTCTGTGATTGCTTTGTCCAGAGTTAGATCTGCTCACCTGGTAAGATCTGAGAAAGAACTGGCTGATTATCAAAAAAAATGCCTTTCCCAGAGACCCCAGACTCAGTCTTTCTTAGTAACGGCCATCTTTCTTTGGAAGACCTTACCATCCGATATCCAGACCACCCACTCTTAGCTACATCTTTTTTTTTCTTTTTTCAAAAAGGCATTTCAAGATAAATTATATCTGCATGGTAGTACATTGCCTGAGGCATTATAACTGTATTAGCAGATTCCTGGCTTTAGCTTCTAATTAACACATACCAATAAATAATATTCTTCCATAAGGGAGCAGTGGTTAACTTGATTGTAGTAGTAAACAGCAAATAAATAATTAACCCAGTTGAAACTACCTATGTTCGTAAGGCTAATTCTTACCGATACAAATTTTCAAGAAATACATCATTTTATTTTATTCAGAAGGTTAAAATACAAACTCCCCCAAAAAAGGAAAGAAAAAGAAATTTTACAAAAAAAAGAAAGCAGAATTAGACAAAATTATTGACAAAATTGTGAATTAAAAGACAAAAAAACAAGGACATGTATTATCCTCCCTAGCTGAATATTGATAAATATATTGCAACAATGATAACTTTCTCCCTTTGTGAGTCAGGTCCAAACATTTTAAATTTCTACTTATGATTTGACCTGTTATATATCTACCATGTGTGTGTGTGTATGTATGTGTGTATGTACATATATGTATGTACAGACACACGCACGCACACAACACACACATGTATAGTTACAGTTACTTATTAACACTAGATGGATGGATGAATGGATGGATGGATGGATGGATAGATAGATGATAGATGGATGGATGGATAGATGGATAGAATGATGGATAGATAGATAGATAGATAGATAGATAGATAGATAGATAGATAGATAGATAGATAGATGGATGGATGGATGGATGGATAGTAGTTAAAAGATAAACGAACAACAAAGTTAAACTGTTATTGTAATTAACTCATAGAAAGTTTGAAATGGCTTTTTATCTACCACAAATCAACACAATTATTACCTCTGATCCATCCAGGATCAAATACCCCCATTTGACTCTTAATAATAAAACTTTTCTTAAGATTCCGATTGGACCCTTTCCCAACAATTACTGATACAGTTTTGATTCCTCTTGAACCCCCATCCTGTATTTCCATGCTATTTACTCTCTTAAGTTTTCCTCTACGCAGAAGTAGAAAGCCCGAAGCTTTTAGGGATACCTACGGTCTATACAATTCCACCAACCTGTTTTTTTCTTGGTCTGTTGATCGAGATTTCTAAAATTAACCTGCTCAGTGTATGCAGCTAAGTATCCAATAATGGCTCCATGTTTCTGTAACAGTACAGCTGCTCCACTTTTAGAAATTTCAAGGTTTTCACAGTGGGAAAAGAAATAGGCAAGAGGTTTGCCTCAATTCCTGAAGACGATGCCATCGCGTTGCTACTGTGATTTTTGCAAACCTTGGTATCTGAAAACCAAGATGTAAAATATGTAAATATCATCCAGAAATGATGAATAGCCTGAATATATGAATATATGAATAGCCTGGGATATATACTATATATATTTAAAAAAGACAATTCTGTAAAGTTAAAATAGAACTCCTCTCTCAAATACATCATGCCTTTGTGAGTTGTTGCGTTAATTAATTCCACAATGGAATTCAAGACAGCTTTATTATCTGACATCACTTTCAACCACTTAGTCTGGAAATCATTTCAGCAAGATCCAGGTGGTCCTTGACTTATGGCTTATGACTTCTTGTGACCACAGTTGAGCTCAAAATTTCTGTTGTGAAGTGAGACAGTTGCCACACTTGTTAAGTGAATCACTGTAGTTGTTAAGTTAGTAACACAATTGTTAAGTGAATCTGGCTTCCCCATTGACAAAAGGGGATCACGTGACCCTGGGACAGTAATACTGTCATAAATACATGCCAGTTGCCAAGCACCTGAATTTTGATCACAGGACCATGGGGAAGTGGCAATAGTCATAAGTGTGAAAAATGGTCACTTTTTCAGTGCCATTGTAACTCTGAACGGTCACTAAATGAACTGTTGCAAGTTGACAACTACCTGTAGCCTTCAGACCATGCACCGGCACTCACACACTGAATGAACTTCACCAGCTATAAATGTCTATCCATCATGTCTGCAATTCGTACTCAGTAAGTCCACGGTGATTGATGTGTTGTTCTCCCTTTTTGTGTGAGTGTATTTGTCTCAAATTATCAGAGCTTCTTCTGACAAGTTCTAGCCTGCTACTTATGCAGGAGACAATTGGAATCCAAAGCAAGAGAGGTTTCGAGCTTGGCGCAACCTGCAGAGTGGAAGAAAAGAGAACAAAATCTCAACTCTAACGTCACGGTAAATTGGGCTTGCGTCTCATGCCTGGCAGTCACTCAAATTCTTTTGAAATGGTTCCACGAGTTTTTCTTTCAATAAACCTTTGCTTTTCAGAGATCTATACCCCTGAGAGCTTCTAGCATTTTCTGGGAGAAGCATAGCGTTGCCATATATATATATATTTACTGGCCGGATGCTCTTCCTGACGTCATGCAGAGTTCACAGCAGATATTTTTTTTCTTTGTGCTTTAGGAGAGAAACATCTGCTGCCACCTAGGATTGAGCTCTCAACTTTCTGAGTGGGAGATGAGAGTCTTCCCCAGTAGGCCACCACCTCTCTCTCTCTCTCTCTCTCTCTCTCTCTCTCTCTCTCTCTCTCTCTCTCTCTCTCTCTCTCTCTCTCTCTCTCTCTCTCTCTCTCTCTGTGTGTGTGTGTGTGTGTGTGTGTGTGTGTGTGTGTGTGTGTCTTAAGTGTATTTTATGATGCACCCAGTTGGCCCAAATATGGGAAGAAGAAATCTTTTGCCTGTATCAGCCCCAATCTAGGGCTATCCCCAGGCAGCAGTCACTACTGCGACAATCATTTTTATGTTAAATATCTCCTCCCCTGGTCTCTTCCCTCCCTGACACAGCTGACAAAGTGAGAAAGAGCCTGTGGCCTAGAGGTCAACACAGCTGCCTAACGTGCAAGCAGCCCAGGTTCGAATCTCAGAAGGGTGTGGCTGGCTGATGAGAGCTAAGTAGTCTCCCTTTAACTCTTTGATAGCAATCCAAATTTAACACACACACACACACACACACACACACACACGCACATAGACAGACAAATAGACAGACAAGAATGTGAGAAGGATGGCTATATAAATTGAATATGTACACACAAACACACACGCGCGCATCATCATTATCACCATCCATATATCTAATGAAGAGTCTCTTGTGCATTTTCCCACAAACCTGACTGTTTTTCTTTCCTCTAAGGCTGGGTGGCATTCATGCAGTTTTCTGCCAGTCTGTGGTTTTTATGGCTCAAGCAATTGTTTTGAGGAAATTCACTGAGGCGCACATTTTGTTGGTTATAATCCCAAGGCTACCCTGTACTCAGCCAGTCAGAGGAAAAAATAATAATAATCAATTACATGAGCCGTAATAGGAAGTCATACCATATCTACATGAATGAGCTTCTGGTTGGTGGGACAGCCGTTAAGTCAGGATCTATGAAACCAGACAGGGAAATGGATTATTCAACAGAGCTTCAATTAATGGTTTTGCTTCCAGTGGCATATTGATGTCCATCAACTCAGATTCCCTTGTCAAAGGCGTACAGGGAGCTATGGCTTCTACGACACTTAATTTATGCAGCTTGTAAAATTCTGGAAGCGGGAATTGACAGAACCATCCGGTTTTTGTTTTAAGTGCAAAACAACCTATAAATTATATTCCATTCTTCTTCTTCATCTTGACTCTTGGCTTCAAATAGAGGCTAATTCTATGGTCTTGAGTGAAGAATCAAGCTTACTGCGGCTATTATCCTAAATCATGTTTACTACCTTAAAAACAACAGAGAGTAACAGAAAGACGGTCCTAAGCAGTTATCTTTTTTTTTATTTGAACTAAATTATTTCCCTGCACTGCAGTTTTAAATATATTTCTCTGAGCTGAATTATGGAAGAGAGGAGTTAGATAGTGACAACGGCATTAACAAAACTTTTTATTGGGACTTGGAGGTTGATTCTGAAGAAATAGTGGTGATAACCTTGGGCAGAAGAAGACTTCTTCAGATGTTTTGAATGTCAGAATCCATTATTGATTATTAAGGCCACTAAGACATATGATCCATAACCTGGTAATGTGCTGTCTATTTCTGAGGTATCAAATCATTAGGATATGCATTTTTGTTTTTTTAAAAAAATAACATCTCAATTCTTTATGTTTGAAATGGGGAGCCACAATGGAAGAATGGATTGTGAAAATGTCAGAATTTATAGATATGGTAAAGATGATCTTTTTAGAGCAGAGAAAAAAAGAACTTTTCCAGAAGTCTGGAAAACCTATATGGACTTTTTGCCGGAAAAAGATAGAAATGAATTGATGATTTATGTATTGAAAGATTAAGAAAGATGTGGATTAAATGAGGGTCTGAAGGAACTTGTATAACATTTAATAGGCAGGAGGGATGATGAGATTGTAATTATCCATTGAAAAGAAAATCAGAAGTCATTCATATATTTCTTAACTTTAGTTTTTCTTTTTCTTTCTTTACTTTCACCTTTAAAACTTATTTCTCTTTTTATTTCTTCTCCCTTTTTTATTGTATGAAACAATTCTTAATAAATAGAAATTTAAAAAAAAGAAATGGGGAACTTGGTTTTTCAGATGTTGATGGCTACCGTAATCCCCCATTATTGGACGTGGAGGCTTTAGCTTCTGATGATCAGTGTTCAGCAAGATTTGAAGGTCTCCTCTGCTTGTGTGTTTTTTTGTGTTACGTTTGTCTAACAATTCTACAGTGACCTGTCCAAGAAGAACAGAAATACAGCTGAAGATTTCATAACTTTTCTTTAATGCTCTCTTTGTAGAGAACGGTGCTAACTCCCTTGACAGGATTCTGAATCAGCTTGTTCAAGTTTATGAGCTTCCTAAGAAAGAGCTCCAATAAAATCAACCCCAGATCGCAGAGATCTTTCCCTGACTTTTAAAGTCAGCTTGTGAATGCTGTTGTGGTCATAGATCAATCGCAGTGGCTCTAAACCCATAATTTTATCAAGCCACCCAATTTTATCAAAAGGCTGCAATTGGGGAAGCGAATATTGAGAGAGTGATTCTGATTTAATGTTCAGCCTCACAACTCAATCCTCTCTGTTTTTCTCCTCTTCAACTGGGCATTTTATGCAAGCGGGAGTTAAATATTGTCATTTCCCTCCCTTTTGGTACAGCTGTTGCAGTGTTGCTAAAACGAACATACAGGTAATCCTCGACTTACGACCATAAGTGAGCCCAAAATTTATGTTGCTAAATGGAAAATTTGTTAAGCGAGTTTTGTCCCATTTTATGACTTGTCACATTTTTTTAAGTGAATCTCTGTAGTTCAACATTTCCCAACCTTAGCCATTTTAAGATGTGTGGACTTCAACTCCCAGAATACCCCAGCCAGCATGGCTGGCTGGGGTATTCTGGGAGTTGAAGTCCACACATCTTAAAATGGCTAAGATTGGGAAACACTGCTATAGTTGTCCAATTAGTAACGTGGTTGTTAAGTGAATCTGGCTTCCCCATTGACTTTGCTTGTCAGAAGGTCGCAAAAGGGGATCGCACGACCCCAGGACATGGTGTCCGTCGTAAATATGAACCAACTGTCAAGCATCCAAATGTAAATCATGTGACCAAGGGCTTGCTGCAGCCGTCATAATTGTGAAAAACGGTCATAAGCCACTTTTTTCAGTGCCGTTATAACTTTAAATAGTCACTAAATGGACTGTTGTAAGTTGAGGACTACTTACAAAAAAGCCAGAACTTTGCAGAAAATTCTGAACCAGGGCAATCAATACTGAAATCATCCGCCATACCTCAGATGAATAAAAATAATAGAAATCTATTCAACTTTAATCTGGTTGTATCTTAGAGGAGGGTCATGTTTCCATCCAAACGTCTCATTTGCTGATGCTGCAAATGTCAACTTTAATTGTTGCCTTGTAATCAAATTTCTGATGGGGATTTTTTTTTTGGTGGGGAAAAAAATGGATTGCTTTATTCCTTACCCCACCCATCAATGATTTATAGCCTGTCTAACCAAACTGGTAGTGTCTAATAAAAATATAATTGAAATCCTGAAACACTGTAAAATATGGCTGCTTGACAGCTGTTTAATATGGTAA
This sequence comes from Protobothrops mucrosquamatus, assembly GCF_001527695.2. Classification (NCBI taxonomy): domain Eukaryota; kingdom Metazoa; phylum Chordata; class Lepidosauria; order Squamata; family Viperidae; genus Protobothrops; species Protobothrops mucrosquamatus. The sequence goes on from NW_015387087.1 coordinate 58,890, forward strand.
ACAAGAAAACATCGCACACTGTGCACAGTGGCATTAAAGATTGGATTATTTATTATTTTCATAGATCACTACAAATTACCCCATGGCAAGTGAAATTCTACTTAGCACTTCAAAGTAGCTGAGCACCAGGCAAAATGAAGTCTTGGTGGGTGACAAGTGAAGAGTGAAGGAAGAGATTGTAATTGGACCCAAGTAATATGGCAACCTGCCTGCGTCACGATAACTCATTCAGCAGCCTTTTATGGAGCATGAGTAGCGTTGCTCCAGGTAAGAGAGAGCTGTCTCTTTTCTTACTCTCCGATGTCCAATAAAAAAAAAACGGAAGCCTGCAATAAAACTCCAATGTTTTGCATTGTCTGATGCAAAGTGATAACTACATCTCTACCGCTGGAAAGCTATCTTTATTACACAGTGCTAGCCTCTCGGCCTACTTGAAGCATCCACGGGACTGTACGTTTTAAGTGGAGTTGGAGATAAAATCTGAGCCATGAGTTAATCGCTGGCGGTTGTGATGTGGTTCTAAGACAGGGGTCTTCAAACTTGGCCCTTTTATGACTTGTGAACTTCAACTCCCAGAGGAATTCTGGGAATTGAAGTCCACAAGTCATAAAAGGGCCAAGTTTGAAGACCCCTGTTCTAAGATTAATCCTCGGAAGAGATAACATAGGCAGGAAAAGGGGTCTGTCCTCAAAGTGGTTCCCCCCCATTCTCATGGGATGCCGGTACAGGTAGTTCTCGGCGTATGAACATAATTGAGCCCAAAATTTCGGTTGCTAAATGAGACATTTGTTAAGTGAGTTTGCCCCCATTTTACGACCTTTACCACAGCTGTTCAGTTAGTAACACTGTTGTTAAGTGGCTTCCCCATTGACTTTGCTCGTCCGAACGTTACAACATGTGATCACATGACCCCAGGACATTGCATGTTTATGACGGGGTCATGTGATCATCTTTTTCTTAGCAACAGAAATTTTGGGCTCGGTTGTGGTCATAAGTCAAGGACTACCTGTATGGTTAATTACGGTTTGGAGATTCTTATTCCTTATTAAGCATTTCTGGACCACAAGAAGGAAGAACTGATATTTCCAAGCAAAATCTGGTGCCAATGGAAATTTCACACACTGTCTTAAGCCCTTACGGAATTGGCAATTTGGGATAGCCTGAACCAGCACTTCCTGCATACTTTTCCTTTTCTTCATAGGTGGAGATGGAAAAAGTAAAAAAGACAAAATAACATTTTCTTGCCTATTGCAAGCCATTGGAATGGTAAAGAAAACAAAAGAACGGTGGTTAGATTATTTCTACTGCAACATTTTATACAAGCGGATTTTGTTTGTTTTAAAAGGTTTAGAAATATTAATAACCTACATCAAAAAGTTTACCCATGAAGTCACATTTCAAAATAGTATATGCTCATTATATATAACTGGTTTTCCCCCTTTCTCCATTATTTCAGGTCCTATAGTTAATTTCAAAACCAGGAAGAACATGATATGGAGATGTGGCTGTTATAAAAAAAATCCTATATTGCATCAGCTTTTTTTTCCAGACAGTCAGAGCTCTGGGCTGGAACCGGTACCTTTCAATGCTAGCTTTATAAATTTGGAATGAACTGGATCAAGTTAAGAGAAAGATAAATAAATGTTTCAATCTGTTGTAGTGGAATGTACATCGGAGCATATATAGGAGTTGTTTTTAAAATGCATCTGCTTTGCATTTAGAAATGTATTTTTGTGGTGTATCTATACCTCCCTTTTATAAACATCTTTCTGGCAATGTCACGATACAATTCTATGCATATCTGTCCCAAGCAGAAGTAAATAGTATATCGTTCAATGGGATTTCTCCTGCCATAAATTTGTGTAGCATTTTTCTCCATCCTAGTGTTTCTCCAGCAGATTGCATTCTCATAATGTTGAGACAGCACTTCCACCGAGTTAGTTGAGATATAAGATAATTGGAGGATAACTCCTCTCTCTCTGGAGCAGTATTTTTAGCAGCTATTGGCTTATAAATAATCACTCTTTCCCCAGCTCTACATTATTCCTGGAAATGTAGAGAGAAAACTGATACATGTTGAATCGTTCTTCTTTCTCTCATCAAGCTTTGTTTTTATAACACCCACAAAGAAAGTCACTTTTATAGCTCTCTGCTCAGAAAATCAAATTCTTAGTGATGTACAGGCATTTAGGGAAACAAAGTCATTTGAAAAGGGAAGGCAAGCTCCATAAGGATTAAAAGATTGGATACAAAAGAGATTCTCAATCAAGGCTGACCTAATGGACTTTTTTTTTCAAATGAAAACTATCCATCACCTTTCAAAGAAGTAAATCTCAGCCAGTGCTAATTTGTAGATCAAGAATAATGTGTCTGCTATTAAAATGTTTTTAACCCAATAAATAAGAGATGAAGTACAGTACAGTTTTAGAGAATTTCCAGCAAAGGTTGATAACTTGGTTCTCTGCAGGTGATTTGATTTTGATGAAAGCATTTCCAGCCAGGAGGTCCAATGGCAAACAATTGTGGGAGCTGACCATATGGAGAGTACCAGTTTGCTTACCATGATATATCAGCTTTCTAATTCTATATTGTGCACACACACACACACACATACAAACTTTCACACTAATATTAAAGAGCTCTAGGGTCTCAAGGTTTGGACATGTTTGGTGGAACTAGCAATCACAGTCTCTCATTCGTAGTTCTATGACAGCATCTTTGTAGCAAATCAGAAATTGTACAGTAACTATTAATTCATTGGAAGCACACAAAAGCTTTATGGAAGACCTTCTCACCCGGTCTGTTTTCTTGGGATTTCACTGGGAATAATAGGAAGCTGGAGAACCTGTAAGTCTTGGGAGAGGTCAAGGCTTTTCCCGTCAGGTGAATGTGGTTAGTTCAAGAAACCCAAATATACACATGCACGTACCTGTGAGAACTGCACCAAGTCTTCTCCTTGGAAATGAATTCTGCTACAAAATGTTCTTCAAATGGAGTGGTAACACAAAACCAATAGAAGAACTCTTTAGAAACACCTTATGTTATGTACCATCAAGGAGTATTGGTGACACAGGGGTTAGAATTCAGTATTGCAGGATGATTGTGCTCACTGCCAGGAGTTTGATCCTGACCAGCTCAAGGTTGACTCAACCTTCCATCCTTCTGAGGGCAGTAAAAGGAGGTCCCAGATTGTTGGGGGCAATACGCTGACATTTGTAAACCGCTTAGAGAGGGCTGTAAAGCACTATGAAGAAGTATATAAGTCTAAGTGCTATTGCTATCAAAGGTAAGGGGGAAGGACCATTCTTTTCTTGCTAAACAGGTTTCCCATGGGTTGTCATTTACTGCTTTTGCCAGCATTCTGTAGTTTTAACCAAACTTGCTGCAAGTCATAGAATTTGAAGGGATGTGTCTCTAATATAACTCAACATCAAGAAAACCAAGATCACGGCATCCGATCCTCTCAATTCCTGGCAAATAGATGGGGAAGAAATGGAGGTAGTGACAGATTGTATCTTCCTGGGCTCCAAGATCACCACAGATGGGGTCTGCAGCCAAGAAATTAAAAGACGCTTGCTCCTGGGGAGGAAAGCTATGGCAAATCTAGATAGCATACTAAAAAGCAGAGACATCACCCTGCCAACAAAAGTGTGTATAGTCAAGGCCATTTCCAGTTGCAATGTATGGCTGTGAAAGTTGGACCATACGAAAGGCTGAGCGCAAAAGAATTGAGGCCTTTGAACTATGGTGCTGGAGAAGACTCCTGCGAATCACCTGGACTGCAAGGCGATCAAACCGGTCAGTCCTAGAGGAGATCAACCCCGGCTGCTCTTTAGAAGGCCAGATCCTGAAGTTGAAACTCAAATACTTTGGCCACCTAATGAGAAGGAAGGACTCACTGGAGAAGAGCCTAATGCTGGGAAAGATGGAGGGCAATAGAAGAAGGGGACGACAGAGAATGAGGTGGCTGAAGCAGTAGACGTGAGCTTAAATGGACTCCAGAAGATGGCAGAGGACAGGAAGGCCTGGAGGAACGTTGTCCATGGGGTCGCAATGGACCAGAACTAGCAACAACAACAACAACAAACAATATTTTAAATTAGTCTGGGTTATTGGAGAGGAAGAGAAGAAGGAAGGAGAGTGCAATCTAACAGTTTTTACATAGATTCTCTTAAAAACGGAGAGGCTAGGGTTAAATCTCGCTCACAGAAATATCTTATAATGTAATTCACCATTAGAATATAAGTTAAAGCAAACAGGGCTAGCTTTTCCCCTTTGTACCTTCAGCAAATAGTGAAGATAACTGAAAGAATACGCTTTGATGTCAAGGAATGGATGCCCTGTTTGGCATTGGTGCCCTGTGAGGCTGAAAGGAAGGAAATGAGTGTTGAAGAATATAGAAACCAAAAGCCTGTTTCTAAAAAATCTGTATTTTGAAATGATTTTTTTTCAGGAGGTGATGGCTTTTAAAATTCTGCACAAAGGCCAGGAAAGGATAATAGAGGAATCTGTTCCCAGAGAAGGATAAGCAAGCATCCAAAGTAGACTTCAAATGTTTTCTGATATATATATATATATATATTTCAAATATTAACTTGATCTTACACTGCTTAGGTTTTCTAGATTGGAATATCTGGGTTTTTAAGATAGTAGCAATGGCGGGCTTAGTCTCTCAGTACATAAATTGATTGTGTTGTTCAGGTCAATAAGTTTTCAAGGTTTTTGTTGTTCTAAACCATCACAAATCTGTTGACTGGAGGTAAAGCAGGGATGAAATTGAAGGCATGCAGATCATTATCAGTCTAGAACATGTTGGGGTTACGTGTATTCCTTATGTTTTGTGTATTGCACAAAGTTTAGGGAGGAAGTTGAATCTTGATGAAACAAGGAGAAATGTATTTATTTCATCATAGGTACAGTATATATACTGTACCTATGATGAAATAAATACATTTCTCCTTGTTTCATTGGTTGCAGAACCAACCTGAGGAATGGAGATTAGAGAAAGGAAGCAGCAGAAAAAAGGATGGTGATGTTCTCCAGAGGGTGGGGATTCGGAGGAAACTTTTTGTTATAGATCTTATCAGACAGGCTGAAGTCACTGGGAGAAAGTGGTCCTGAGAACACCCAGATCTCAAGTCAAGAAGAGATAACTGCTCAAGGTGACAAGCAGCAGCTTGAGGTACGCCCAGAAGCAGGTTGGTGATCGATGCAGTTCTCAAGGAGTGGCATTATTCTGGACCAGCTGTAGTTTCTGAATCGTCTAAAAGGGTTGCAACAGAGTTGACCAAAATATCAGTATTCATGCCTTCACCTATTTCCGGCGCAACTAATCAGGAGCATTCATTGAGTTCAAATCATACTGTATGTGTATTATTGCTACCTATACCACAAGAATCTAGTCAACTAATGGTCAAAGCTAAATTGGCCCAGATAAGGGTCAACAGAATTCAAGAGGGGCTGGATTTAGGTCTAGTATGGTAATGCAATAATTCCAAATTGGGGGAAAAGGAAGAAGCCTCCCGAAAAGTGTAGGAATCCTAAACTCAGGCGCCTACTGGGCTAATTCTTCCATAACGGCAGCCAGACAATCCTTGTGATCTCCTGGCTTAAAGCACATCACTCTGAGACTCCAGGCTGATGACATATTTAACCCCACCTTCTAGCTCAGCCTATTCTTCTTCTACAACTTCCGAAGAGCTCTCCTGAATAGCCAAATTTCTGCACACTTCAGAAAGCATGCAGGTAGTCCTCACTCAATGACCCTTATTGGGATACACAATCCAGCTGCTAAATGAAGCAATCATGAAGTGGACGATCATGTGACCACGATTATGCTTTCTGGTTGGAAAGAGATAAGATTACTCACCCCTTCAGCTTGAGTTTGCCTCCTAACCACAAGTCAGGCACAGAACAATGTATACTGACTCTAATAATGGCAATCTTGTGACCGAGGAACACTGCAAAGGTTGTGAATGGTCACCAATGGGCCATAAAGTTATTTTTTAGCACTGTCATAACTTTGAATTGTCACTGAATGAGTGAATCAGCAAAGACTACCTGTAACCTCTTTCTCCCTCCTTGTTCATAACCATTTACTCTCAAGTAACTCTATTAAAGACATTCAGAATTAACTGTAGTTAATTATTTGGGGAGCAATAGCTTTTACACCCAGTAATGATCTTTATTGCATCGGTGGAGAACTTTTTAAAAATATCTCCTATGGACATTATCCTGAAAATATTGTTTGAATGGGGATAGACATACAATTTGAAAGACCCATATAAAACCAGTTCTTCGGGAACTTTCTGCTCTTTGATTATGGGCTACAATGGGTTTACTCTCAAACCAAGCTTGTATCGATAAAGTCCCATTTTCTGATTAGAGAATGTTCAAATCTAACGAAGCAGTTGGAGATACATGAATTGTTTGAGTCTATGAATTATTCATTCTCAATATCTATTCCTTTGGAACCTGAGGTGTTGTGAGAAGTGATTTATAATCTGGACCTTATGGCGATATTAGTTTATTGCCTTAATAACAATTAGGTTATTGCCTTCATAACAATATCAGCAATTTGAACCTAGACTGTAAGCAAACTACATATTTAGCTAATATNTAGTCCAACCCCCTGCTCAGGCAGGAAACCCTATACCATTTCAGACAAATGGCTGTCCAGTTTCTTCTTAAAAACTTCCAGTGTTGGAGCATTCACCACTTCTGGAGGCAGGTTGTTCCACTGGTTAATTGTTCTAACTGTCAGGAAGTTTCTCCTTAGTTCTAGGTTGCTTCTCTCTTTGGTTAGTTTCCACCCGTTGCTTCTTGTCCTGCCTTCAGGTGCTTTGGAGAATAGCTTGACTCCCTCTTCTTTGTGGCAGCCCCTGAGATATTGGAAGACTGCTATCATGTCCCCCCTCGTCCTTCTCTTCATTAAATTAGACATACCCAATTCCAGCAACCGTTCCTCATATGCTTTAGCCTCCAGTCCCCCCAATCATCTTTGTTGCTCTTCTCTGTACTCTTTCTAAAGTCTCAACATCTTTTTTACATCGTGGTGACCATAACTTTATATAAACTCCAGCAAGCTTTCATAGTTTTATGATTGAAAACCATGCCTTCACAGCACATTCCTATTGTGGTCATGCTGAAGATTTATCACATTATTTTTTAACGTTATCCACATTTTCATCAGCTTGTGAGAAATATATTAAAGGGCTATCTCCCAGCTCTGTTCAGAGGAACTAAACAACTTTTCTTTTATCTAATGCTAATGAGGATGTGTAACCCAGTACAATCCGTTTTTGCCCTGCCTGCATAAAAGATTTGTCTAAAATCATGCAGAAGTTAAATAGTAGAAGGTACAGGGATAATGTTGAAGTAAGCTTTCCTCATTTAATTGTATTGTAAATATTTGTAATGTTAATAGTGTGGCCTCTGGCCACATGTCTTTAATGAATGAAACTTGAAATCTGAAAGTATGTCAACTGGAGACGTTTCATGTGCCTCTGATGCACAGTTCTCTCAATTTCTCCTTGTGAGATAGCTTTCATGTGCTGAGATACAGCAGCGCTTAACCAAGGAAGCTAGATGCATCTACTCTTAGTAATCAGCTTTCCTTATTAAGCGGTGCATTATTGTAAGGTCTCTTTGAGCTGTATGAATCTTGACCCCTCCGATAAATGGATGGATTGACTCACTTAACTGATATAATTGAAATCTCCACACTATGAAAAAAAACATCCTTGTTTTTCCTTATACAGTTTTCCGAACGTTCTCATCTATGTTTCAATTTGTCTGAACCTTCAGATGTTGTGCTCAGTAGTAGAGTATTTGATTTAGAACCAATGCAAAATAGAAGGGAATTATAATTTCCCTTGATTTTACTGACGCTGCCTATGAGGTAGGTTGGACTACAAGATAGTAACTGGCCTAATCATCCATGGATTTCTCGTGCCTATGGTGGACCTCCAGCTACATCGGGGGTTGCCAAACTCTTCAGCTCACTGTCCCCTTCATGACATTTTAGATTGTTTGTCAACCCCCAAACTTTCATTATATTATTTAACTACCACTACCACTAGTTCTACTACTAGCAATTGATTTATTAATTCAAAATTTAGCACATCAGCCCTATTGCATTTGAGGTGCCTCTTCTTGAGTAGGGTTCTGGACTTGTCTACCAAAGTCCATTCAATTCTGATGGAGCTCAAGGTTCACTCAGCCTTCCATGCTTCTGAGGTCAGTAAAATGAGGACCCAGATTGTTGGGGGAAATATGCTGACATTATAAACCACCCAGACAGTGCTGTAAAGCACTATAGGGCAATATATAAGTCTGTTGCTATTGCTAATGCGATGATTCCTCCTCTCGTGAGTTTTTGGCAACTTGAACAAAAAGCATGCAAGTAACTTCAAGCAGTGGGACAGATATTGTAGACTCAGATCCAATCCAATCCACTCACCTTCATGAATTATGAAACAACAACATGATGAAAACTGGGTGTTGTAATTTATCACATCCATATTACAACCCGTCTGGATAAGCTTCTACGTGCAAATAAAATAAAATAAAATAAAAAAGAATGGAAATTGGAACAGTAGAGAGAGAGGACACTGTATCTCATCACCTGAAAAGTCAAAAGACGTTTTTGAGATTTATTTAAAAATGCTTGATATATAGTCTGCACTCTCCTATATGTTTCTCCTTTGGTTTCAAATTTTCAAAACTTACAATATGAACAATATTAACTCTAAGGGTATCACACTTTTACTGTTAGTGTCATAAATTACGCACACATAAAAAAATTATGCAGAACAGATTTAGTGCAAATCATTAAAATCACAAGGAATAATGTTATCTGAGGGAGGAAAGGCAATGCAGTTGACGTGGAAGACCATTGAGTATGGTCAGTGTATGATGTGGCTGCTAGAGATGTTTGTGTAATTTGGGTAGGAAGTCTCCTCATCAAATGGATTTACCAAAAATGAATGGAATGGAATGGAATGGAAAGAAGAAGCAAAAGAAGCAGAAGCAGAAGCAGAAGCAGAAGCAGAAG
>NW_015387087.1:68521-73041 GCF_001527695.2 Protobothrops mucrosquamatus
GAATAGAATAGAATAGAATAGAATAGAATAATAGAATAGAATAGAATAGAATAGAATAGAATAGAATAGAATAGAATAGAATAGAATAGAATTTTTTATTGGCCAAATATGGTTGGACACACAAGGAATTTATCTCTGGTGCATAAGCTCTGTGTACAAACAACAAAGTGATAAGACATAGATCATAAATCATAAGATACAATAAAAAATCATTAGATACAACAACAATTGATAAATCATAATATACCAATAGGAGAAAGCAGTAGGAAAGATGAGAGGTGAGAAAGATGAAAAGATGAGAAAGATGAGAAGATATCAAGGACAATAGCAATACGGGCTCCTACATGGGTAAATGTCTTTGGGCAGAATCGGTGCTGTAGGAGTTAGATATTCAGCAGAGTATTTAGCATGGGAGAAGAAACCTATCTTTGTGTCTAGTTGTTTTGGCATGCAATGCCCAATTTGCAAATTGGAACATCCCTGCAAAACGCTAGATTGGTCCAAAAGCTACCTTTAATTTTTAAAAGGTTTGCTTTTCTAGCAAATTGGAGCTGCTTCAAAGCACAACCGCTACTGCGAAGGTTAAAGAGAAGCTACAATTGCCTCTGGGACAGAATTAATGCATAATGGTATTTCAGTTTTCATGAAAAATTATGTCTAACCTACCACTCTGTGGGTAGGGGACCGAGTTCTGGGGATATTTTCCCCGGTATTATATTCATATCTTTTGGAGGCGACTTCTAGCTGTCTTTCAAACCGTGCGGCAGATGTTGCCATTTTGAGAAGTTTCACGCTGCTCCAGAAGCTGCTTAGACTGAAAAGCAGACTTTGGATCTCCTTGTGAACATCTTGTCAAAGGCCGCTTTGTTGGTTCCTTAAAAGAATTCCATACTGATCATTCTCATAAACCAGTTCAAACAGGACAGAACAAACCTAATCACCACTGTGAGCATATCTCCAAAGCAATTCTAATTGCTCGGTTTTCCAGGAATCCTTCTCAATCTGCGATAGTAACAAACACTGTTTTTACATTTTAAACACTTACCGATTACTGTTTTCCTTTAAAAAAAATACTGAAGTTAGAAGTCCGTGTTTTACAGGGAGGGCTGCAATGCTAGATGTTTTCCAACAAACCTGACGAGAAATATAGATCTACGTTCTTCCACAAGGGGAAGGAGCAAACTGCATTAAGGCAAAATTAGTTTAACTTTGATTGAGTTCATACAACATTTAGTTTAGGAACCATTGTTGGGAAAACACTATTATGGTGGGAGAAAACCAAAATCATGTTTTGTTTTTTTAAAAAAAATCTACACCAAAAATCTGTTATGCTTAGGAGGGTGCCACCTTTTTGAGCCCACCCTATCTATGTTTCCTGATAAAATACATGGGAAAATCCCATTAGGGGGCAAATCCACTTAGAGTCAGGGTTAAGTCTCCATGAGATTAGGGAGAAAAATGAACATTGCAAACAGATTTGTAGCACATTGTTATGCATAAGGCGATGCTGAATTTTCAAGCTCACCCTTTCTATTTTTCCTGGTAAAATACATGGGAAAATCCATTCATTGGCGGGCAAATCCACTTAGGGTTAGGGTTATGTCTCCATGAATTTGGACAGCAAAATGGACATCGCCAACGGATTTGTAGCACATTGGTATGCTTAGGAGGATGCTAAATTTTTGAGCCCACCCTATCTATGTTTTTTGGTAAAATACATGGGAAATTGATTTGGGGGGCAAATCCACTTAGAGTTTGGGTTGGGTCTCCATGGATCTGGAGAGCAAAATGGACATTGTACCCATGGTATCAAGGCCAAAACACCAAGAATTACATGTGGAGTAGTTCTTTCATTGTTGTTTGCCTATAAACAAAATCTTGCCAAACTAAAGCAATCATTGCATAACTATTAGATATACTCTATCTTATATCTATCTAAGGTTAGACTGACCCTGCTCTCTTCATGCTCACCTGACATTCCAAGCTCCTGTCTCTTTGCCCTCTGGGAAAGACCCCTCCCCACTTCCATAACACAAGAGTCCATTCCTCTACACCTAGGGAGCCACTAAATGCTAAGGATACACTTATTCCCAGTGTTACTTGCTACAATCCTGTCTTGTGTAATGCTGATCTTTGCTTCCATGTGCAACTCGGGAAGAATTGTTAGATTCCTCACCGGGGGGGGGGGTTTTCCTGTTATCCTGGCACATTTGGGATAACGTCTTCCATATAAATGACTTTTACAGGATATAAAATACCATTATTGTGTGAGTTGTAGAAAAAGGGAGGAGAGGAAAATGTGGTTGGCACTGAAATTTTCTAATTTCCTGCCAATATGAATGTGAAAAATGGCTTTAGGCAGTGGGGAAAAGGGGCTCAAGCAGTGCCTTTTATGATTGAGGAAAAGGAAGCCAACATCTGTCACTTATCTAATTAACAGCTGGGTGTAACTGTCATCTCTGAGACATACAGCCGAAATCTTCGTTCTTTATTGGGAGAAGGAATGTGAGTGTACATTGAAGAGAGGCAATTTGATCAGGACGGAGCTTACTAAAATGTGTCACTTTCTCCCTGAAACATCTGCATTTGTGAGAAAAGGCAGCCAAAATTGGAACCTAAGGAGCAATAGAGGAAAAAAAAATCTACATGCAAGAGAGACAGGAAAAGATGCTCTCCTTGGTTCGGCATAATGACTTAGTATCTCAAGTGCTGCTCTGGGAGTCGGGAAGACACTTATTCCCATAGGCTTTGTCTGGTCAGATAATGTCATTCCCACTGACATTCTTATCCTAGGCATTTGGTAGGATGACTCCAGTGTCATTGAGCCAGGCTAAGAACTCTAAAAGTTTGTCTCAGCTCTGTATGGATCATCTTTATAGGAGACAATGCATCCTAATTTCTCTTCTTTGTAGAGTTATTGCTGTAAGGCAGGGGTCTTCAAACTTGTGGACTTCAACTCCCAGAATTCCTCAGCCAGGCACGCTGGCTGAAGAATTCTGGGAGTTGAAGTCCACAAGTCATAAAAAGGCCAAGTTTGAAGACCCCTGCTCTAAGGTTTGCCTTTAGAAATAGATCATTTGCTCTCCACCTCAGACTGACTCCCATCTGCTCCTCTGCCTAGCGGAATGGAACAACTCGCTATGCCCAACTCACCTTGGTCATCTCGCCATGGCCAACTCAACTTGACATGTCCGCCTTGACATGGGACAACTTGACACAGGACAACTTGACACGGGACAATAATTTTTAAAAATAGTTTAATTTTTGTCATTCACATCGTTCCTCCTTTGGCGTCCTTGCTTTAATGATTCTATTCCACTATTTTTTTCGATATTAGTGTCGTTCTTATCCCGCAGTTAATTGGCTGTGGTGAGTTGGCTGTGGCGAGTAGTCATACACCCTCTGCCTAGATACAAGGCTACGTCTCCCCTTATACTTAATTACTCCATACAACATAGAGGAGTTCCAGCTACAGCCCAATAGCACGAAGAATTAAAAACAAAAGATTCTTGAAGATTAACAGGTCCACAGACCTTAATTACTTTTCTGATTTTAGCTGATAACCACCTTGGCAAGGTGAACAGTTACGTAATATAGAGTTAGCTATCAGAAGCATTTCAGCCTGCGAAATATTGCCTTGGTGACAATAAACAGCTCAGGCACTTTGGGAATAGACATTCTTTTTTCTTATCACCGATCCATAATTGCTTCCCATCAAATGCCAATTCATCATGGACATATTGATTCCGTTACAATGATTACACCATGGCTAATATTACAGGAGAAGGAAACTCATATATCTATTTGCCAGTAAAACTTTTTGAACTCTGGCCATAAAAATCATGGTTTATAAAATTGCCAAGCCTGGACAGCCCGGCCGTTGAGGTTATGCAACACTGAAAAAGCAAAGAGCTAACATTTACTTCAGTCTGAAGACTGATATCCAGGCAAGGAATGGAGACTCCCAAACAGTTATTCCAAATATTGCCCCATTCAACTGCCAGAAAGGTCTGCTTGAATTTAATTCAATTCAATTCAGTCAATTTGTACATCATTTTTCCTATCGGCAAAGGCTATCTGGAAGCAATAATAGCCGAGCCAAAGTATGTCAGAGTGGGCCTGAACTGAGCTGAACTATCTCAAGGCTTTATAAAGCAGAGCTGAAAGGTCTCTGAGATTGAAATATCTATGCTATCCTGGGAAAAAAAATATATTACTCCATACAATTTCTCTGAATATTTCCTGGATACTGTGGCTGTCTAATGTGGGCTGCTCTATTTCCAGTACGGTAATCATACAGTATTATTCATACGTTTGTATTTCTGTTTTTTAATCTTTATCCTTCAGTAGGCCACCTAAAGTCACTTTGGTGATTGAGACAGCTAATAAACTGATTGAATAATTTATTTTAAAACAAGAACAAAAACAAAAGGAACACACCCACCCTACACACACATACACCCATGCAGACACATTGCAGATAGGTAGGTATTTAGTTGACATGGAAACCTAACTAAATT
>NW_015387087.1:73332-74431 GCF_001527695.2 Protobothrops mucrosquamatus
TCTGTTTTTTAATCTTTATCCTTCAGTAGGCCACCTAAAGTCACTTTGGTGATTGAGACAGCTAATAAACTGATTGAATAATTTATTTTAAAACAAGAACAAAAACAAAAGGAACACACCCACCCTACACACACATACACCCATGCAGACACATTGCAGATAGGTAGGTATTTAGTTGACATGGAAACCTAACTAAATTCAGTGCCAGGTCTAACTAAACAATAAGAGAATGCTGTTTTCAATGCAGTAAGCGAATGTTGAATTGTGAATGCCGAATCTGTTATAAATGACACAAAGATTTCCATGAACTTGGCTCATTGGCCACTAAATACAGCTAAATAGGGGGGAATAAATCTGGATGTAAGATTGCTGTAAATTTCAGAGACCCCCCCCTAACTATTTTTTTTAAAGAGGTGGGAGGAAAAGAAATGTTTATTAGGTCTAGGGTTAGGTTCTTAGCGAATGTAAGGTTTTCCATTTTCAGTTGTTTGGCTGAATCTGTGCTCTTGAGATGCACCTGGCAATCTAGAGTTCACTTCAATCAGAAATTAAAACCATGGAAATTAAATTGCCTAACTTTAAAAGGGGGTGTATTCAACTATTTCTGTCTCACCTTGGAACCCAGTGAACTGAATTCTGCTGAGAATGAGTCCTGTTTACAGTACAGTATATATTCCCAATTTAAGTTTAACCAATAATTGACCGTCGGCTGCTCAGAGAACTTTGGATTAAAAATACGGTTGCGGTTTGTAAAATCGTGGAAGAATCTACCACTGTATTGTTTCTGCTGGGTTAAAATCTAGCTCTTGAATGGAAACAAAGGGAATTCAAGTCAAAGGTTTGACTTCTATAACATTTCTTTATCTTTTTTTTTTAAAGCATAGTTTGGACAGGTTCTATTTTTTTTTTTAATTGCCGTCTTGGAAACTTTCACACTGGTAACATCAGTGGAGGCTGTGTGTAACATGCATATTGCTTTCTGATTTAATTAAAAGATAAAAACACAAGTAGTGAGGAGGGTGTGCAGACCTGGGTTGAAATAGGAGGAAGTTCAGAAGCAAAGTGGCTTGTTCATTTCAATACCAGAGATACTACTGCA
>NW_015387087.1:74897-132268 GCF_001527695.2 Protobothrops mucrosquamatus
TTTTTTTTTTAATTGCCGTCTTGGAAACTTTCACACTGGTAACATCAGTGGAGGCTGTGTGTAACATGCATATTGCTTTCTGATTTAATTAAAAGATAAAAACACAAGTAGTGAGGAGGGTGTGCAGACCTGGGTTGAAATAGGAGGAAGTTCAGAAGCAAAGTGGCTTGTTCATTTCAATACCAGAGATACTACTGCAATATTTGCCCCATCCCAAATGAAATCCAGACAGCACAGATGCAGATAAATGGCTTTTCACTCTAGTGACATTCCTGTCTTCCCCAGAGGTTTAAGTGATGGAAAGCTATGCTTTCCCCCCCTTTTTCAGCCATATCAAGGCCAAATGCTATTAGTTTTTTTGTCTAACAAATGCTGAGAGTGATTACCTTCATTTATATGTACACAGACCTCTGATTCCTTCTGCTCCATGTGGCAAAGCAACAGTGTTATTTTAAGGTCAGATTGCAGGGGAAATGAAAGGATAGCTGTCTTTTATCTCGATTTAATTTTGCCAACAGCTGCTCACTTTGATCTGGGACTGACCACTGTTGAAAGATGAAAACTTTCCAGTGACCCCTTCGATATCTTTTAACATAGACTTCATGTAGAGGGAATATACCTATTTTGGCAACCACATGTAAGTATAATCAATATTTCATCTTACTAAAATGCATGCAGGCAAAGATTTTTGTTTGGAGCTATTCTGGGAAGTTTTTTGAAATATTTTTGATCATTTTCAAAGGGAGGTAAGAAATGAGAACTCATTTCCATCAAGCTTTCCATCACTGGGGGATGAGCGGGGGACGGTTGAAGTGCCGCTATAAACATTCCAGAGTTTTAAAAAATTGCTATGCTCCAAACATTACTGAAAGCTTTCATAGATTTGGTGATTCTATACACACAGCTCTAAGAGTAAAACTGACTTCCTTTAAGAAGAGATTGTTTCCAGGCACACAAAAGTTGGAAAAAAGTTGTGGAATTGTTTTGCTACATGATAACTGCTGCAAGATTACTCTACGTCATGGTTCCGACAGATGAAACTCTTCCAAAGAACTTCGAGGCATTGTTTACTTTAAAGAATCTTTATTTTGAGTAGCATAATATCGGCATAGCATAATCGAAGCCAAAAACTGAATTCCCCTCCCCTGAGCACATAGTATCAAAGCATAATTCCCTCCTCCAATTAAAAGTCATAAATCATATTCCCCAATTAGCTTGAAGCGTGAGCTTCCCCTCCAGTTCTCTAGCCTGCCAATTCCTTATCAGCTCTGGTTACAATAACCTTGTTACTCATACTAGGTTTGGTGCTGTTATGTCTAGCTGGACTCTCGTTCACATCCCCTTCTCCCCACATCATCTAACTCTAAAAGCAAAAGGTAAAAAATGGCTACAATTCCATCTGTTGTCAATGCAAAAACATCCGACGTTAGCAGCATTGACACTCTATGGACAACGATGGAAAGATTCGGCACTACCTGACAATGGAGGAATGGTTGGTGAAGAGGATGGAACTTGCTAAGAAGCTTCAGTTGACTTCTTTGATCAGAGAAAAGACAATATATACATTCTTGCTAACTGGAAACCCCTTATGGACGTTTTGCATAAATGAGAACGATGATTTATGGTTTTGAGGATTAGGCAGGGTAGACTATACCAAGAAAGTTATGATGCTGCCATAGAATAAGAGGCAAAGTTATAACTGTACTTATAACTGCTCTAAAAAAGAGTAGAAACTATTTATTCGTATATTTTTTCTTTCTCTTTTTCCTTTTTTTTTGCACTTTTAGCTTTCTTTGTTATCCTTATTTTTTATTAGTGTGCATTCATTTTTATCTTCCTTTTAAAAATCTTTTATGAAAATTATATATCAAAAAAGAAAGCAGGCAAAAATCACAAGTTCTGCCGGTGATGATGAAGGAAGTATTATTGGAGAGAGATCTTCACTCTTTAATTGCCAGTTGCCTGCAATGTGTTGAACGTCAGTCTCAGTCTTTCCTACACAAGCTGCACTTTGCCTAATTAATACTCCTTAGTTAATTTGAAAACTGTTTTGGAAAACTTCATTGAATTGGAAAAGATATTGTTACTTAAATGGAGCATTAAAATGCTTCTTTTCTACAGTATTTGGACTCGGGCATGGACAAGCAATTTGTGTGCCTCCAGAGCCATACATCTTCCCAACATTTTTGTGTGTTTGACAATCAAGGGTCACTGGAAACATGATTGTGGGGAGATTCTTAGAACTGTTATACTCCAAGGCACCATAAGATGGCAGCAAAGAGACACAGAAAATTATAATTCTGATCACCTCTAGTGGTTCTCTGAATGTTGGCAGTCTAGATCCAGTAGTTCTAACAGTGATGTAAAAGAAAAATTGGGATTAGTTTAGGGAGAAATCTTGCTTACCTCCCTGGAGGAAAAAGTGAGCTGATTTGAGCTCATCCTTTTTATGTTCTACCTTCTATAACCCACCCCCCCAACCTTCTTCAACTTTAAACACAGCTGTTCAGAAGAGCTTTGCTAAAAGCCAAGACCGAAGATAACAAGGTTATTGAGGTTTTATTGTTCATCTAGTTACTTCTCACTGGGATGAAAACTATTACTGGGGTTATTAAAAATTAAAACGCAAACATTCAGATCAGCAGTTGGGCTAGCCATTCCAGTGGCAGCTTAATATTCTTCACCCATCCTTTCTAATTTGCTAAGAGCTTCAGGAGGCATCGTACAAAGCTAAGCTTAAAAAAAGGAAAAAGGTGTTAACCTTTGTTTTTTTTCCAGAGTAGGCAACAGTAAATGTAAAGCATTCTGATAGCTTAGAGCTATTTCAGGCATTGCTAAGCTACATCAAGATTGCTGATAATAATATAAAACAAAACACAAAACCAAAACATCAGCACGGGCTGTTTGCCAAAAACGGTTGTAAAATTACAGGATCAAGATTCATTAGAACAGAGCCTGTGGAGGTTCTCAGTCATCCAGGTCATGGTTGTCCCAAAGGTGCTTTTTCAAAAGGCAACGGGATTTTCTTTGTTTTTGCTTGAAGATGTTTTTCTTCTCGTCCAAGAAGCTTCTTCAATTCTGCAGAATGGAACCCCAGAACTGAAGAAGCTTCTTAGATGAGAAGTGAAACATCCGATGTGTTTTTAATTTTGTATTATTAATAAAAATTTATTTTAAAAAAACCGGTTCTCTGTGTGGATGCCGCTTTCGGAAGTCCATTCTGGGCCTAGGCAACAAAAAATTAGCTACCGTTTCTGCTGAACTGGTGCGAACTGGCTGAATCCCACCTATGACTACTTTTAAGATTATAACTATCAGAACATTAAATCCTACTCTTTCTTGTCATGATTGGTTAGGACGAGGAAACTTGGCATCCTAGAACTAGGGCATCAGGGCATCAGCCATTGGCATAAATCTGTTAGATCGTATTTATTAGGAGGAATGTTCTGCTTGCAACACTCAAAGTGCTGAAGGAACCAAGCACTCTGATCAGCCTTGGTGGCAGATAGGAGGGGCATCAAAGCTGTGAAATGGTATTGCAACATTCAAGCCACAACGATGCTCTGCTGGTTATAGTCTTTTCAATTTATGACTCTTGAACAGAGAAAATATAGAAGGCTCATTTTGAGTTCTGAAGGAGTGGATGGGTCATTGGTCTCTATCCTGAGGTGGCTTGGTGTTTGTTGAATAGGGAAGTAGTCACAACATTGCTTTGAGAGACTGGAGAGGCGGGGAAAATCATAGAAGGGAGAAGAGACCTAAACAATCAAGAGACAGAAGGTGCCTCATCTCATAAACAACAACTTAGCACAGGTGGCAATAAACCTGTGAAGAAACATTTCAGATCATTCAAAGAAGCTCTTCCTTAATAAACTCATATTAAATGAGGGTTGGAAACTCCTATTTCAGTTTTTAAGATTGGCATTAAAGAGACCACACTGAAGTCTGGACAGTTTTTTTGCTTCTTTGGCTGTGCCCAGTGTTGAGGAACTTGTCAAGTACAGTAGGTTTTATTCAATGAAACTATTCACCCAGAGTTGTGTGGTTAAAATTGAACAATTAGATGCCACTCCAGAGTTCCTACAAGCTGAAAAATCTCAAAATCAAAACACATCTTAAACAAAGACACACATAAGAGATGGCCTGTTATGCCTTTTACTTGTTCTCTTCCTTCAGAATAAATAAATGTGTTAAACATATTTGACAATAGGATCTCCTAATCTTTTCAAATGCATGAAAATAAGGATCCAGGATCTTTGTCTGATAATGAAGAGAAAACTTCTTTCCAAATGAAATTCTGATAAATATAGATTCTGTCACATATTTAAGATAAGGGTTATTGTTTTTCATTGAATAGTAATCTATCAATCAGTTGCTAGATTGTATCACAAGAGAAGAATCTAGATTGATACCCAATAGTGAGTCATCAGGAATCTTCTTCCCTGGACACCAGATTTTTAAAAACAGCAAGAAGCACCATTTTTAAACATGAAATTCCACCCTGAATCTCGTTCCAATTTCAGTTTTATTATTTGGATTGAAACATTTTTTTGGCCTATCAGCTCCCCACATCCCTGACTTTGGCATCAGGAATTTTCTTCCTCGTGGTGTCAAAATACAATTTCTGCTCTTTACACAATGCTGTGAGATGTTTTGATGCAGGATGGAGCTTGTGTTGTGGATGTCATGGCATCGGACCTGGATACCTCCGAGACCGCCTTCTGCCACAGATTCCCTCCCACAGACCGGTACGCTCCCACAGAGCGGGCCTCCTCAGGGTGCCGTCGGCCAAGCAATGTCGGCTGGCGACCCCCAGGGGGAGGGCCTTCTCTGTGGGTGCCCCCACCCTCTGGAACGAACTACCCCCCGAGATCCGGACGATCCNGGGTCTGACCTAGGGTGAATTTTAAATAGGGACAATTTTAATGATTTTAATAAGACACAGCTATAAATATTTGGTTTTTAATTGGCTTTTATAGGGGATAATGTTTTATATTGTTTTAACATGCTGTGAGCCGCCCTGAGTCCCATGGGGAGAAGGGCGGCATATAAGTTAATGAAAATAAATAAATAAATAAATAAATGTCATAATTCCCATATTTTCATTTTTGTCTTCATTGTGGCCAGCTTTGAATACCTTTGAAAAAGAAGGACCAGGGATGACATGAGAACAGTCTTCTGATACTTGAGGATTCTGCCACAAAGAAGAGGGGGCCAACTTATTCCGTTCCAGCAAATATATTGCCCATCTGTCAGCTCACAATTTTCAGATTGTTCCAGCTTTGTTTCCCTACAACTTCAGAAAAACTCGCTCTCTGGGTATGTGCAAAACGCAACAAGCATTTGGACGTATTTCCTCCTCTTCCCTTTCCATATTTTCGTTGGCAGGTTGACTAGACAATTTGTTGTGTTCCTAATTACTCAGACAATGGCAGCAAGGAAGCAGTTTGTCACAGTCTTGTCTCTGATCACATGTTTCAGTGGAGAAGACCCAAAAGAGAGAGGGAGAGGGAGAGAAAAAAATAAGACTAATCTATAACTCTGTGAGTTATGAAGTGAGGTTGGGAGAACGTGTGAGCAGGAAATGTTTCTTCTCGTGGAATTCGTGCTAAATCAGACAAAAGACTGATCCATGCGGGTGACAACAATTAAGGTTTAGCTCAAATAAACGGAGTGAAAGGATGAAACAGGATTCATATGGCAAGGACCGATTGAATGCAATGCAGGCATTCCTGTGCTTACAACTCACAACTGAGCCCAAAGTTTCCATTGTTAAGCGAGACAGTTGTTAAGAGAGTTTTGCCCCATTTTATGACCTTGCTTGCCAGGGTTGTTAAGTGAATCACTGCAGTTGTTAAGTGAATATGGCTTCCTCATTTAGTTTGCTTGTTAGAAGGTCTCAAAGGGTCATCACAAGACCCCGGGACGCTGCAACCGACATAAATACATGCTGGTTGCCAAGTGTCCCAATTTTGATCACATGACTGTGGGGATGCTGCGTTGGTTGTAAGTATGAAAAATGGTCCTGGGTCACTTTTTGCAGTACTGTTGTAATTTCCGTCACTAAACGAATGATTGTAAGTCAAGGAACTGTAAGGAAAATCTATACGTGTACAAAACAGAGGCTTTATGGAGAAGGCTGGAATAAAACATTCCTTCCTTTCCTTTGATGTTCTATGTATATAAAAAAGGAGATAAGTGCAATGATTGATTCTTTACTCTTCAAGTGCTGTCAGGGAAGGGCTACGTGGTAGGAATATCTCAGCTCCAGACTGGTTGATTTTATGAGGAAAGGAAGGAGGCGGAAAGGGAGAAACTATTCAAAATGTTGGGAGACAAAGCCCTCATAAACCACCTAGAGTTTTATAAGTCACTGCAAGCTTTTGAAGGTCATGAACCTTTCATCAAGCATGTGGGTTAGAATAAAAGAAAGAGAAGGAAAACAAATGGATGATGTTGAAGTTGAGAAGACAAGGTATAGACCAGAATGTCCAACCTTGGCAAGTTTAAGACTTCAACTCCCAGAATTCTCCATACAGTGGATTTGAAGTCCAGAGACTTTAAAGTTGCCAAAATTGGACATTTTTCTAGTATCGACCAAATGGAACAGATGGAGAAGAATGAGAGATGGTATAGAAGAAACACTGAATGGTACATACAGTTTGGAATAATATATATATACGCACTATCTTTCTTTTTCATCTGTAAACTCATACCTGTAATAGGTGACATTGCTTGATAACGTGATGTGGATGTTCAGATATGCAACCTGGATTCTAACAGGTCTTAGAGTATAATAAGAACTCTCTTTCTGGAAAGAAGAAATTGTGATTTTTTTTATTTTGGAAATATAAACCCTAGTGGTTAAATTCTAGATTTAAATCACACAATCATTCTCTGTTGCCTTCGAGGCAAGTGTATGAAGATTTGATCCAAGCTGGAAGAAAAAAAAATTGCTCATATAAATACTTAATCTTTCTAAGAGAAATGGAATGTTAGAATGATTGCTTTTTTAAAAAATATTTTGGGAGCCAAAAAGATTTCATCTTTATCCTGAAATGTTTATAAAGCTGTTCCCATTATCATTGTTTATGTCCCAGAGTTTTCACTAAACTAATGAGGATCCATGCAAATAATAATAATAATAATAATAATAATAATAATAATAATAATAATAATAATAATAATAGAAAAAATTAAGCCAAGATTCAGCAGAGAACTTGAACATAATCAAATTGAATAACTTAGCCAATTAAACATACAGATTCGATAATGAAACTAGATCATCAGAGCTAAACCAATCAATTTTCTTCACCTGGTTTTCATAATGATTAACAATGCTTTAGAAATATACAATAGCTATTAGCGATAAACATAGATAGAGTATTGGGGGGGGGGAATTTTGCCATTAACAGGGAAAAGAAGGGAAGGGAAGGGAAGGGAAGGGAAAGGAAAGGAAAGGAAAGGAAGAGAAGGGAAGGATCTATTTTTTTTTTGCTTCTTATTCAGAGTTTTGCAAGGATAAAAACATTCCCCACCATCCCTGGACAGAGCTCAAAAAAAAACACCCCATCCCATAAACCCCAGAGAGCTGCAGATGATCAATGACACCCATAGTTGGCTAGAGAAACAAATAGTCTGACTCTTCTTAGCATCTTCTTAAAAGGCAGAAGGGTCCTCTGAAGAGAGGCTTACACAGTGGACTACACAAATTTCAAAAACATCCCTAACTCTTGAACACGCATGCACCGTGCATTAGAACAGGTCCCTGGGGATTTCAGCAGCTACAGAAAGAGGCCTTTGGCCTCTGTCTGTGGGCAGACCAAGCATTACCCCATTGCCCGCTAGAAGGTCAGGAAAGGTGACACAAACGTGACCCCAAGCGATAAAGAGGATTGTTTACAGCTCACAACTTTGTTCTTGTGTTGTCAACCGTCTCTCCTTCCTGCCTTTTTCTCCTCTCCACCTCTATTCCTTCCTGAGTTTTTGCCTTTGAGGTTTTTAAGCCTGAGGGCAAACCCTGTGTCTTGTTATATGTACAGAGGCAGCCGGGAGCTTGTGTGGCGAATGCTAATTGCCCTCAGGGCAGCACTCCCCTCCTACTACAAAAACCATGAGAGAGCCACAAATATTAAGAAGGAATAAAATCAAGCTTGAACGCTTAACAGGAGGCAAGGGGCAAGAAGTCCAAAGGACCAGAGAAAACGGCCTGGTGAACATTAAAAAAAAGGGCACTTTCCATTCTCACACACACTTACCTCCCACCTCAGGAGAGTTGGTGGACCTTTCACAATATTTTTTGAAAGCTGAGGCCAACCAAATGCTTGGTAAGCAGGAAAGTGGAAGGGAAGTAATTTCAATAAATAATATGCCAGAGTGGAAAGATGATATTTTATTTACAAGTAGAACTTGTGACAAAATCAGTCCAGGGCCAAATAGCCCTTGGCTTTTGTATGGATATTCAATTATTTTAGCAGATAGGCTGTTTCTAACAATATTTGGGGAAAGGAGCGACAAAAGGCTGCTTCTTGCCTGCTGTCTCAATTCTTGTTTTTACATCCTGTAATAATAGAAATTATGTTAAAAGGGGGGAAGGTGGCTGGCTTGCAATACCAGAGAAGGCGGGGTAAATTTCTTTTAACGCATGCATGCACTGACACACATATGCAGCTTTGCTTCTAAGCGAACGCAGCCCATAACGTTCCTTTCTGTTTGCAAAAAAACCAAAAGCCTATTTTTTTCCTTTCTTTTTCCCTTGTGTGTGATTGTGTACCTGTGTAATAATTACCACAGTCTTCCTAAGATCACCAAGAAAGTGTGCTACAAATATTCCAATCCATCCTAAGTTATCCAAGCATTTTTCCATTCCACCAAGAGTTAAGTATGTTTGTCATGTTCATTGATGGCTTGTGGAAGCATCTTAGGTGCTTCCACAAGCATCTTAGGTGCTTGTGGAATATGCTTCTTTGATTGATTGATTGATTGACAGATTGATTCTATGCCATCTGGTTATTTTCAACTCTTAGCATATTTTCATCATAGATCATAGAGTTTGCTATGATATGATCATAGATCAATAGAATCATAGATTTGCTCCATGATGTACCCCTAACCTATTCTTTCAGATTTTTCAACTATGATCTCATTTTTGCTTGAGTGAGAACTCTGGGTTGATTGGTTGATGATCCACTTGTTTGTTTCTATACATACCTATATGCACATACTGTACATATACATACATACATACACACACACACACATACACACACACACACACACACANAGAGAGAGAGAGAGAGAGAGAGAGAGAGAGAGAGAGAGAGAGAGAGAGAGAGAGAGAGAGAGAGAGAGAGAGGTGTGTTCATGGGCTTCCTAGCTGTGCATAATATTATACAGATCCCACCTTTTTCTTCCAGTTGAAGTTGAAGATGGCACAGAACTTCACTTTATGAGTGGTCCTGGATGCTCTCTGAGCTTGGTCATGTTCTTGCAGACATTTCATTACCCAAACATCATGACTGCTATTCTCTTTTATTGATACTTCACCTTATCTTCATAACTGCAAAGCAAATTACTCTGAAAGTAGAGCATAGGATTTATTGATGTCTTTAAAGTCTTTCTAATAAGGGCACCTTCAGTGGTTTGGCTCTAAAATTCCCATCAACTGTGACTGTTGGTGTCAACCGTCTCGCTCAATCATCTAGCCAAGAAAGACTCCTGGCCATTTGTTTGTTTGTTTTTTGCCAAGAGTATACTTTACTGAAGCTTAAATGGTTACAGAAGTAGTGTAAGCTGAATCTGAGGTTTTCCCCGTGCAAACAACACAAAGGAAAGTTCCCTCTTCACACACACACACACACACACACACACACACAATCATTCCCCCCTTATCTGCAAATGTCCAATCAGGTGCTTGTATTTTGTTCCTGAAACAGCTCTGCATATCGTTAATGACCTTGGCTGGAGCTTCTCACAACGCTCCATCCCTCCTTTCTTCACATTCCAGTCTTTCCCTTTCTCACACACACACCCATGCTAATGTCTGGCTGCCAGCTCATGAAACCTGGTTAGGTAGGATGCAGACATGACAATTGGCCATGCTGGTAGACGTTGGGCTACTGGCATGCTAAAAAAAATTGGGTGGCTATCATGGTAGAAGAAGGCTGCTCTGGCCACTAAAAAATGTTTCCTATTCCGATCATGGCAGGAAAAAAAGCAGCACCTGTAGAATGCCTTCCTATCCTCCAAGTCTTTGAAGATTTGGAAACCTACCAGAGAAAAAGCTTGCCCTTTAATAATGCATGCAAGCTGATGCCAGCTCTTGTGAGAATTCCCTGAACAATCTATCAACCTTATTGGCTTTGTGCTCCTCTGCTTTATGAGTTGAAGGATATTTTTATGATGCCTTTTGCAAACCGGAGGAACATTGCTGTTACTACTTTTAGAGGGCATAGCAATGGCAAGAGCACTTAGGTTTATATGCCGCTTCACAGGGCTTTACCGCCCT
The DNA here is from genome assembly GCF_001527695.2 of Protobothrops mucrosquamatus. Lineage (NCBI taxonomy): Eukaryota > Metazoa > Chordata > Lepidosauria > Squamata > Viperidae > Protobothrops > Protobothrops mucrosquamatus. Next base: position 85,405 of record NW_015387087.1, read on the forward strand.
CTCTAAGCGGTTTACAGAGTCAGCCTATTGACCCCCAACAATCCGGGTCCTCATTTTACCGACCTCGGAAGGATGGAAGTCTGAGTCAACCTTGAGCAGGTGAGAATCGAACTGCCAAACTTCTGGTAGCTGGCAGGTCAGCAGAAGTAGCCTGAAATACTGCATTCTAACCACTGTGCCGCCACGGCATAGCTAGTGAGGCTGAAGTATGGGGCCACTGATGAATGTTTTCAAACATTGGTAAAACTTGGAGAAAACCTGTATAATACAGATGTTCTGCTAACCTTTAGGGCAGTGGTAGGCAACCTTGGCTTTTTTATGACTCGTGGACTTCACCTCCCAGGATTCCTGAGCCAGCATGCTGGCTCAGGAATTCTGGGAGTTGAAGTCCACGAGTCATAAAAGAGCCAAGGTTGCCTACCACTGCTTTAGGGGAAAAGCTGCTTTTAGAAAGCAACAATGATATGTCCGTGCAACAATATATGCATCTGTGTGCAGGGGTCTGTGTGCATGTGCACACATGTGAGACCCCCTCATGTTTCTTTTAGGAGGGGCTGGCTCCATTTCTTGAAGCTGTCGCATGGTTACAGGTGCCATCTTAACTGTTTTGACCTTCCATTCCATGAGAATCCCACAAATCTATTTGCTCTGTCCTTACAGCAAAAATCAATTTATGGATCTTGTAGAAGAGGGGAGGAGACTTCCAATACTGAGTTATACAAAGAGTTTATAAAGACTTGGTGCCTTTTTAAAATTTGTAATAAATTCACTGTTACATAATATATAAACAATCTGCAAAATGCAACTGTGAGAGAATTTATTCACGATTTAGCCTCTTTGTTTGTATGGGTTTGAATACAAAACACAGCACAATATCCAGAAACCTAAACATAAATATGCTAAATCTTAAAATATAATCCTCTCCTTTTGCATTTTACAGATTATTTATGTGTTACAGGGAATGGAAATTATAAAAACTTCACAGGGACTTTATAGACTAGCTCATATATATATATGTCAGATATCCTTCCTATTGTGTCTTTTTCTTTATTATCTTTTTGTTCTGTTGCCACACTAAAACCCTAAGGGATTAGAAATTCTTTAAGTCCCATGGATGGAAGATGCAGGATATCACAGAGACAAGGTTAACAGAAGAACGTAGGAACAAACAGATTTCAACTAGAAATTAACTTTACCCTCACCAATATTAATCTACTCCAGCCCTATTTGTGGAAACATTATGATTCTAAGCTGATGATTCATTTAACTCCTCCCCGCCTTCCCGGCTCTGCCTGCTCTTCTCCTACCATACCAGATGGACCACGAGATCTCCAGCAAACGGTGGAAGCTTTTCTTTGCAGGGTATCTGACACTTATCATTCACATGGAACCCATGTTTTAACTCAGAGCTGCCTAGAGTTGGTTAGAAGATGGGCGGCTACATAAATATTTTAAATAAATAAATGAGGTTCATGTTCCACAGTGGAATGGCCATGGATTGGAGAATGTTCCCTGTTACCAGCTAAGTTTTTAAGAAAGGCGATTGCAGCAGAAAATGGATGGCAAGATCAAGGAAGCTGGGTGGATCAGACATCTTGTCAAGGGATTTCTAAATGTGGTGGCATATTGCATAATTGAAGATAAACCACAGGGCCAAAAGGACATGTAGATAGACTCAGGTATGCTCTGCCTTTTGATATGGGCAGGAGAAGCTACTCCACCTGTCTGCAATGTCAACTACATTCTTCCCACATGAATACCTTCCAAACATGTTGGGCTAAATTTCCAGAAGTCCTAGACATCGCTGCTGATGGTCATAGCCTCAACAGGTACCTGATTGGAAATAGCTGATGTATCTGAGCTTTGAGCAGTCCATGTTCGAGAGCATGGGAACAAACTGCAGTGAAGGGAAGTTACTTAAGTGCTGAAATGGCAGGAAAAGATTCTATAAATAAACCTGTTGGAGGAATCAGACTAATGGAAAGATGTGTCACAGAAAAAAGCAACACCCAATTGCAGCACAGTTACTGATATATCCAACCCTGCAGGAAACGAAGAAGAAGAAGAAGAAGAAGAAGAAGAAGAAGAAGAAGAAGAAGAAGAAGAAGAAGAAGAAGAAGAAGAAGAAGAAGAAGAAGAAGAAGAAGAAGAAGAAGAAGAGGAGGAGGAGGAGGAGGAGGAGGAGGAGGAGGAGGAGGAGGAGGAGGAGGGAAGGAAGGAAGGAAGGAAGGAAGGAAGGAAGGAAGGAAGGAAGGAAAAAAAGAAAGAAGATTGAAAGATGCTCTGAAGGAGACAAAAAAGAAAGAAAGAGAGAGAGAGAGAGAAAGAAAGAAAGAAAGAAAGAAAGAAAGAAAGAAAGAAAGAAAGAAAGAAAGAAAGAAAGAAAGAAAGAAAACCTTGTTCTGAGCGGCAGATATTTTTTTTCTGAAATTGCAGGGGAGATTTTTAGCCTAGTGTTCCTTCTGAACAACACCTTGTTTTGAACTCTAAATTCCAACTCCAGATACTTTCATTTCTGGTTCCCAATTCTGTGTCACTTAGTTCACTTGTAGGTCTTTTGTGAACAGATGCTGTGGGAATCTTTGATGAGATAGTTGACTACTTGCATATTTCCCTCTTCTTTTATTTATTTGATAATTCTATTCCAAAATATCCCAAAACCCCATAGCTACCCATGGTTGTGAAAGTTGGACCTTAAAAAAGCAAATCAGGAAGAAAATTGACTCATTTGAGCTGTGGTGCTGGATAAGACTCCTACGTATTCCTTGGACAGCAAAGGTGACTAACAAGCAAGTACTGGAGTACATAACACCAGATATGTCACTAGAAGGCAAAATCACGAAATTGTGTCTCACTTATTTTGGCCATGTCATGTGGGGTAATTCACGGGAGAAGGCAATTATGTTGGGAAGCGTTAGCGGTAAATGGAAACCAGGCCATCAAAGAACACGATGGCTGGACACTATCAAAGTTGACACCAACCAGAGCATAGAACAACTCAAAAAAGTAGTGCAAGATCAGAAGACGTGGGGAGACCTGAATCCCCAAGAATCAGACTGGACTAAATGGATAACCTCATCATTCCAAAATAAGCTATTCTTATTCTGAATAGCAACTGCAGAAGAAGAAAACTCTTAAAGGCCGTGTTTTCAACTTGCATATGAAGTAACGGTTAAAGAAATCCCATTTCTTCACTGGGCATTATGTGTTTGTTAAAACTTCTCCAGCTTGAGCATTCTCTTTACGCAAAAGGAGTGTCTCTCCCTTTGAAAAAATACAGAGGAAAAATACAAGTGATTGTTACTGCTGCTTTCTATTCATAGCAAGAATTCTTGAATAGCTTTATGAATAACGTAAATTGATGTTCTTGTCAGCAGCAACAATATTTACGGAACATACTGTTACATTAAAAAGGGAAATTGGAAGAAAAGAGGTGATGCTATTGAAATAGGTGTAAAAACAAGCCAATTCCTTGAGCGATGTTGACGGGAATCATCTGATTCTCTTGTTTTGAGCAGGTGGGGAGAGGTGTCTGTTTTATTGCTTTGCTCAGCTCATCATATATAAATGGCTGAGACCAGTAGAGTGCTCTTTTCAGAAATGGGTGTTGTGTTTTCCAAAGTGGATGTTGTGTACCTCTTTTAGAAATTGAAAGGAGATTTTTTTTGTAGGAGTGGAGGATGAAATAAATAGCCTGATGGTGATACTAGGAACTGATAAAAGAACGTCTCTGTTGTAGCTTAGGGGGAAAGTTCAGATTTGATAAGGGTCTGCTGGTTAAGAAATGCTAATCATTTCATTTTTAGAAAGAGAGAGGGAGAGGCATTGAATCCTGAAAGGATAGATTCTACCTACAATTAAGGTGGATTTGCTCTTTTGCTTGGCAAGGAGTCTCATAGAATATCACTGCTCTGTTTTCTTCCATCTCTGCGTGCACGGATGGGAGGTCTGATGTCATTTCATCTGGTAGCTCCAGTTGTCCAGCTGGTTCATTTTTGATCAACCTCCTGTGTCTCTTGGTTTAGGATCTCCTTGCTGACCTCCCATAGGTTCAGCTGGAGCAGTTTCTTCAGAATCAGATTCAGATTTTGAATCCTGGGCCTGGGTCATGACAGAGGGTTCAGACAATTAGTTTGCTATCAATGTATCTCAACCTACATATTTTTTGTGGGTGCGGTTGCCATCTCAAATGGTGGAGGGAGGAATAATTAAGCTTGGCTTGGGGAATCAAGTTGGTTGCTGCCCCAGGATGACAATATCCCAATTTGGTGGTGACAAGTGTGAGTGTGTGTGTGTAAAACCTGAAACCACCTTTATAAAATCTCATTCCTTCACTAGCTGCCCAAGATGAGCAAGTTCTGTTTCTTTTGTGTTGAAACTTAATGCCTTGCTGGGATGTCACGTTGAGATGAAAATTAGAAAATAAGTACATAGGTTGGTTCCATCCTGCCATTATCCCCTCCCCTTCCTTTTTCTCCTTGTCCTGGAAATATCCCAAACCCTGTTTTAAAAATGTTTTTCAAGTCATGTAAAAAAAAAAATCCTTCTTGCAAAGATGACATCCATATAAAATGACCTTAAGACATTGTCAAGATATTTTATCACCCTGTAGGACCGAGAGGAGGAATGAATGAAAAAAAAAAAAACCCAACCACTTCCTTTAAAAGGATCTTCTCTCCCCTTTTCTATTCTCTTTGCGAAGACTGGATTACCCCAACCATTTTTTCTTTGGTTTTCAACTACAGTTGCTATCTCATTTGGGTCCCTGTGGATGGTTTTGAGCAAAATATTTTAGCTGAAACATATTCCCCAAACCAATTAAAATGCATTAAATTAGTACCTGCAGGGGGAACAAATTAAATACAAGCTAGAATAATTCCATTCTCACCATTTTTCTTTGTACCACAACAACACAAATGTTCTGTGTTCTCCTAATATCTGAAAATGCAGCTTAATCCAGTAGGAAGAAAACTTGTAGATGTGTGTGTGTGTAGGTTTCATACGTGTTTTCTTTAACTTGTTATATGAACAAGTGAAAAGGATCTAACATGCATAATACCAGTCTACCTCTATGTCATCTATCACTGAAATAAAAAGAAGACCTCTGTGAAAAGCTGGAGCTTCTCCATGAGGTTATATTACCCAAACTAGGTAACATCATCAGTTACATCATCATCATCATCATCATCATCAATCTATCACTGATGATGTTACTTATTTGGGTAATGAAACATCTGTAAGAAAACAATCAAGCTTAAAGAGCACCAAGGACTGCACAGTCCTCCTCCTCCTCCTCCTCCTCCTCCTCCTCCTCCTCCCTGCAAATCCCCCCTCTTCTAGCACTGATGATGTTACCTAGTTTGGGTAATGAAACGTCTGCAAGAAAACAGCCAAGCTCAGAGAGCACCAAGGACCCCTCATTTCAACCCTGAGCTACAAATATTCTCCTTTATTGCTTATAGGGGCTTTTGACGAGCAGAATGAGGGGCTCATCAATTACTAATCCATGGTAGGAGAAAGACAGAAGCTTTCCCAGTACAACAGACAAACAAAAATATTATTAAACAATGGAAGAATGAACACTAGTCGTGGAACATTCATATAATCCAGTGATGGCAAACCTTTTAGAGACCGAGTGCCCAAACTGCAACCCAAAACTCACTTATGCATCGTCGGGTGCCAGGTGGGCGTGGCCCATTGTGTGTGTGTGTCCAATTGGGTGGGCGTGGCTACGGTGGTAATGGCAAACTGGGTGGGACTAAAAAGTTCAATCAATCAATTCCAACTTTGCAAGATCTTTTTTCCCCGCAAGAAGTTGAAATTGATTGATTGATTGAACTTTTTTTTGTTTTGTACATGGCGGCGGAGGCCTAAAGCGAAAAGGTTTTATAAAACCCAGCTGAAGGCCTAGGACTGGGGCAACGGCACGCGTGCCCAGAGAGAGGGCTCTGAGTGCCGCCTCTGGCACCCGTGCCATAGGTTCGCCACCACTGATATAATCCTTTCATCTCCCTCTGTCAGTTAATGGACAGCTTCAGACGATACTATTGGGATAGTTGGACGGTGAGGAAGGAGGATCTAAGATACATTGGTACAACAAGGTGCAGATGGGAGAGGAGAAAAACGACTGGCAGCTGGTATGAAGTTTCCTTCCTTCTCCACTAATATAACCCAGAGAATTTCAAACCGAACAGCCCATTATTCATTATTTCGTTCTGTTGTAGGCTGACAATAAATCATAGCAGGTTTTTTTTTCCATTATATGTAGGAAATATTTTCTTGGATGGAGCAGCTTCCAATTACGTGAAACGCTCATCAATGATACCGAACATGATTAGGTCTGATAATTTCACCCTTCATTTGTGATGATCAACCCCAAGAAAGTAAGTAGAGGCAGCCAACTTTTGGAGGAAGACATGTATTGTGGTTTAATGCAGGTTTGCCCGTAATAACCAAGGAAAGAGACAATATTCCGATTCATTTTATTTTTGCTCTAATTAAAAATGTGCACCCCATGGGCAGATGGAAGGGAGCAGAATCTGCAGGGGCCTTTTTTTTATGGCTGGGTTTAATTTTTTTTCCCCAAACGGTATTGTAATTAATGAGCTCCTTCCTGTTAAAAGGAACTCATTATAGTTACATTTAGGGGATTGATTGATCCATAGGCATGAAGCAGTTTTATAAATTAAGGCATATCACCAGGATTTTCCTCTTCCCCTCCCCCACCCCACCTGGGAGATGGAGGGTGGGAAGAATGTAAGATTTTAAAATAAACATTAAAGACGTGTAATTACCAGCTGTATAGTATCAGTTTTGCGGTTAATCCATCCATTAATTAGCAAGAAAGATTCATTGGCAAAATTGTTTAAAGCATGTTTTGAGCAGAGCAATCTTTCTACCGTATATTTTCCAACTTGGTGTCTTCCAGATATGTTAAGACTGCAACACCCAGAATTTCCTAGCAAATAAGACAGATTTTGGCACAATAGTAAGTGAAAAGTGGAGCATGCCTCTGTTCTGCGCCAAATTTTAAAGCAGAGCTATTCTACCTTCATATCATATCGATGTAATCATGTATATCTTGATATGTAGGCAATCCTCGACTTACAACTATAAGGCAGCCCGCATTATAAATTGTAAAGCAGGTCATCGTGCAACTGACCCAATTTGACTATCTGTGTTTGCAGCAATCGTTAAGTGAACCCATTGCTATGGGGTATTTCTGCTGAAAATCGAACGTTTTCAGCAAAAACGTCATAACTTGTGGTCACGTGACCATGGGATGCTGAAAACCACCCTAAATGTGGTCTTCTCAAGCCAGGAAGACAGGTGTCAGAAATTCAGAACTGGGTTGTAAGTACCTTTTTTTTTGGGGGGGGGGTGTCCACCATAAAAATGAATGGTCATTAAGAAACAGATGTAAATCTAATGATGTACAGTGTATAATATCAGGCACAAAAGATCCACATGTGAAGGTCCAATTAAACTGATCTATTGCTATGTTTATGTTGTTTATGCACAGGAATCTATTCAGCGAGTAGTTAGCACCTGCTTGGAGTTAGATAAGGTTCAACAGAATTCAAGAAGGGTTGGGCTTAGTTCAATTGTGGCTACATAGGGATTCTAGGCTAATGTCTCTTTTGACTCCATCCCCGGGCTCTGCCACTCCTTCTCTTACAAGCATGTAACTAAGGTTACATTTCCCAAAAACAACAGCTCTGTGTTTTTAAAGTATGTAACATCCAATAACATTTCACAGTTAGTCCAGAATGCGGCCGCGCGGGCGGTGATGGGAGTGACTCGTCGCTCCCATGTAACGCCGCTGCTGCGCGAGCTGCACTGGCTGCCTGTGGCCTTCCGAGTGCGCTTCAAGGTGTTGATTATCACCTTTAAAGCGCGCCATGGCATCGGACCTGGTTACCTCCGAGACCGCCTTCTGCCGCAGATTACCCCCCNCAGCAGGCAGGACTGGCCTAGGGGAAATTTTAAATTGGTTTTAATTGAATTTTAGTAGTGCGGCCGATTCGAATATTTATTTTTAATTTATCTTAGATTTGTATTTTGTATAATTGTTTTAACTGGCTGTAAGCCGCCCTGAGTCCTCCGGGAGAAGGGCGGGGTATAAATGAAATAAATCTTAAATCTTAATCTTAAATAACTCTCAGAGCATTTTCTGCAACATACATGTTGTTTTATTTAATAATAATAATGATAAAGTTGGAAGGGACCTTGGAGGTCATCTAGTCCAACCCCCTGCTCAGGCAGGAAACCCTATACCATTTTGGACAAATGGCTGTCCAGTTTCTTCTTAAAAACTTCCAGTGTTGGTGCATTCACCGCTTCTGGAGGCAGATTGTTCCACTGGTTAATTGTTCTGTCAGGAAGTTTCTCCTTAGTTCTAGGTTGTTCTATGTCTCCTCTATATTTTTTGGATTATCAGGAGCTGCATGATGAAAGCACAACAAAGATCCTCAGAAGACATTCCCAGGAAAGAAAGTGTGATATCCCCGTTCAAAACACTACTACAAAGTTAAAAGTTTCTTTTCTATTTCTCACCCCGTTTCTCAAATCATGATTTCTGTTTTCTTTCACATTTATGAGCTATGGAAATATTTCCCAGTCTTTTTTTTTTAACTTAATGAAGATAAGTGTTTATTGCATTAATTGTGCTCCCCTATCTTGCCTCAGTCTCAAGCTGTGGAAACAACAGCTTCTGCAAATTATTGTTATTTTTGTTAGAGGTGATTGATTTATTTTTAATTGCTTCTTCAGGTCTGTAGGCAGTTTGCCAGTACACATGACTTAATTGAATTTATTATTTAAGGTTACAAATGGAAGCTAATGTCTTACTTTTATTTTCTTGCTCAGAAAAGTTACAGGTGATTACTCTGATTAAAACTTTGGCCAATAAGACATAAAATTAAATTTAAAAAATGGGGCAATTCTAGACTTCTAAACTCCAGGCTCCTGGAGAAAACTTGTACGAAGAAAGAGGTGAGGTTTGTGCTGTAAAAATTTGCCTTTCGGCTTTTATTCCAGTATGCTGAGATTTTTTATTTGTTTTAGAACTTCTATTGGTATTGTTTTTGAGCTTCCATGATTGTGAGAGAGAATAAATAAGATCAGATCTCAGCATTTGTCTGTCCCTATCCGGCCTGCGTGAGGTCAATTGGAAATTAGAAATCAAATGTAAATACATGTATGTCATGCACACAGTACAACTGCAGTGTTTTTATTTTGAAGGCAACTGCTATTCTTTTCTAGTTTACGTATGTGCATGTGTGCGTACCTATGCACCTTCCCAGCCCTATTGGTTTGTCTCTCCACAATAATCCCAGTTTCTCATGTCATCCCTTGGGAAAATTAATTGTCCAGCCCTGAATGAGATAGAGATTCATTGATTTAAGAGGGTAGGAATTTTCAAAGCTTGAGAGAAGCTACCGTGAAGGCCAGGCTTTGTGTTTCTGTACCATATTCTTCACTTAGGGTGGAATAATAGAATAACAGAGTTGGAAGGGACTTTGGAGATCTTCTAGTCCAACCCCCTGCTCAAACAGGAAACCCTATACCATTTCAGACAAATGGCTGTCCAGTCCCTTCTTAAAAACCTCCAGCGATGGGGCACCCATAACTTCTGAAGGCAAGCCGTTCCCCTGATTAATTGTTCGCACTGTCAGGAAATTTCTCCTTATTTTTAGGTTGCTTCTCTCCTTGATTAGTTACCATCCGTTGCTTCTTGTCCTGCCTTCAGGTGCTTTGGAGACTAGGTTGACCTCCTCTTCCTTGTGGCAGCCAATTAGTGAGAGAGGCTTGGCTGCAATCCGGAGGAGCCTTCGAAATAAGAGACATCATCTAAACAAAGCAGCCTTAAAACAAAGGTGATGTTGAACGTATGACCCCTTTTTACAGAAGGTAGGAAGTTGGTTTGCATTTTAAAGAAGGCTATTCTGTCTTCCTGCTGTCTCTTCAGCTGACATTTACTGCGTTTGATGCTGCTCTGGGCAACTTTATTTAGTCTTTGGTGTTTTCTTGCTTAAGCACTCTTGGAAGCTGCTTGAGGCAATTATCTCGCCTCTGGCTGTTGCTAAGTTGGACAGCTTTTGTTAGTGTTCTGTGTTCTGTGTGTGTGTGTTTTTTTTTTAATGCTAAGGTCTTTCATTTGTCCTACTAGAGGCTCAGCTCTTTTTGTCACCTTGGCAATGCTCGCCAAGGAGTCACTTAAGACCTTTGGCCCTGGCTCTGTGGTCACTCCAGTTTCTTCTCGTTTTAATGCACACTTCGGTAATTCACTCTTCAAAACCTCCTCTATAATGACTCCATTGACTCTCCCCCACCTGTGTTGTAGCATGTGAGTTGGGTCAATGGAAATCTTTAAGGTTAGGATAGCAGTAGAGAGAATCACCAGTGCAGCCGCCACTGCAAAGGCAGAATGGATGCAGTTCTCCAGTGATGTAGAAGTTTCTGAAAACAATCAGGATACTAGAAACCTCCCCCAAATCCACAGCTAAAGGAAATATAGGTGGTCCTCAACCACAATGTAAAAAAGATGTTGAGACACTAGAAAGAGTACAGAGAAGAGCAACAAAGATGATTAGAGGACTGGAGGCTAAAACATATAAGCAACGGTTGCTGGAATTGGGTATGTCTAATTTAATGAAGAGAAGGACGAGAGGGGACATGATAGCAGTGTTCTAGTATCTCAGGGGCTGCCCCAAAGAAGAGGGAGTCAAGCTAGTCTCCAAAGCGCCCGAAGGCAGGACAAGAAGCAACGGATGGAAACTAATCAAGGCGAGAAGCAACCTAGAACTAAAGAGAAACTTCCTGACAGTTAGAACACTTAACCAGTGGAACAACCTGCCTCCAGGAGTGGTGAATGCTCCAACATTGGAAGCTTTTAAAAAGAGACTGGACAGCCACTTGTCTGAAATAGTATAGGGTTTCCTGCCTGAGCAGGGGATTGGACTAGATGACCTCCAAGGTCCCTTCCAATGTTATTACTACTACTACTATTATTATTATTATTACTATTATTATTATTATTATTATTATTACTATTATTACCACAATGAAGCCCAAAACATCTGTTGCTATGTGAGACATTTGTTAAGTGAGTTTTCCCCTATTTTATGACTCTTCTTGCCAGCTGTTAAGTTAGTAACACGGTTGTTAAGTGAATCAGGCTTCCCCATGGACTTTGCCCGTCAGAAATTCGCCAAAGGGGATCATGTGACTTTGGGACACAGCAACAGTCATAAATACCAACCAGTTGCCAAGCGTCTGAATTTTGATCATGTGACCACAGGGATGCCGGATGAAAAATAGTCATAAGCCACTTCTTTGCAGTGCCGTTGCAATTTGAAACAGTCACTGAATGAACTGTTGTAAGTTGAGGACAACCTGTAATCATTTGTGCCTACCTTTGCCAACTCTGCTGACTATGAATTCTGGGGGATTGAGATACTCTGGAAGAAGGATTCCTTTCATATTTTCTCCATCGTAAAAGTGGGTGTTTTATTAGCTGCTGTATAAATGCCAGGTGTTCCTCATTTCAGCTGTGCATTTGAATCGGTAACAATGCACCGTGATAAAAAATGAAATATATAGAAGAATATTGCTAGTACAGCAAGTAGCTTTATTTTTATGCCAGCTCATAAAAACGGTAGCCTGGATGTTCTTTGTATGTTTCTGTCTAATCTGCTTCAAAGCTCTAATTGGTACTACGCAGCTGAAAGGCTCTGTGTTCTGCTGTGTATGCGTGTCTCTGTGTTTGTGTTTTTAACATTCAAAGTGCAAATCATTAGTTATCCAAGCCTGTATTAGACAAATTAGATTGCCGGGAATTTAAAAAAAGCTGTAAATCAATACAATTTGAATGATCAATTAATCATTCCTTTTAATTAAAACCACCAAATCCCAGTACATTGCATTTACGTTTTATTGCACTATTTCTAAGTTGAAGCTTTCAGGCAAGGATATTGATTAGTGTTATATTCTGCATACCTGTGTACCAAGTAATTTGTTTATTAGCACCATGCCCAGCTCTAAGGGGTACATTATTTAATTATCATAGATACTGCACAGGAAAGCCCTAGACTGTGGACTAATGAAGACATCAATGTGTTAAATTCTAGCATGTGTTAATTGTTCACAACTGCAAATGGAAGTCTCAAAAATAAAATATTTGGGTGCAAATCAGAAAAGATGTGGAGATGGAGAAGATTTTCAAAGCTTGAAAACAAGATTAGCCCAAAAGAGACATAATTTGCAACCCAATTTTTGACTATGAAACCATCTATTTTTTTTTAACTATAATACTATGTTTCCTAATATAGGACACTTTTTTCATCATTTTTATAATGACTATGATTCTACTCATTTTGGGGGGTATGCAAACAACATACCCGAAAAAGGCTGTGTAGTCCTTGGTTCACAAAAAATGCCCTACCTCAGCACTTTAAGCCATTATTAAAATCAAAGGAGCACGGAGAAGATTAAGAAAAAAAATGGCAAACTTAAGGCTAGGTTCATTTCTAGGATATCCCAAAACCATTAATAGACTATAAAAGTGTAACAATATGGAGCTGTTGCACAATGAGAAAAAGTGACTGTATTATCACCAGAAAGGTTCATATTCCATCCATCCATCCGTCCGTCCGTCCGTCCGTCCGTCCGTCCATCCTTCTCTTCCCTTTATTTCTTTCTTTAAATAATTGATATGGTCACCTATATCACAACATTAATTCCGGGTTGAATACTTTCTCATTTGAAAATACAAGATTTGCCAGAATTTTGGGTTCTTATTTGTGTTTCCTCTTAGCGAGTCTTAATAATCAGAGTGAGATGGGATTTTGGAATTAACTACTTGCAATCTGAAACTGTTACCCAACGTTCAACAACCACTCTAGAGCTGTAAAAAAAAAACAACCTGCACTTTTATAATAACAGGATTTAATGGAAAATGGAAGCATGCATGCTTCTTTGCTTTTTTTAGAAATAGCTTTGCCATGTATCTTTCTGTAGCATTCAAGAATGAAGATGCCCTGTGTCATTTTTTAAGCAACTGTCAAGCTCTTTTATGTGATATCTCAGTTATTTCTTTTTCCTCAATGAAACCCCCTAGTACCGACCTTCAGTAATTTCCATGATATATATCTATCATCCAAGTAGGTGTCTTGACTCGCATTATCTTGATGGACCATTGGCACTGACAGGAAATATTATTTATCAAAAGCACTCACGGAACTATTTTTAAAGAAAAATGGGGTGGATGGTTCCTTGCATCAAACTATTTTTAGCAATGAGAATTGGCTGTATTCTACAAGCTGAACTCTTGTTGAATGGCCATTGCAGAACCTAGTTAGTATAGGTAGTCCTAGAGTTACTATAATCCGTTTAATGACTGTTCAAAGGTACAGTGGCATTGAAAAAAATGAGTTATGACCATTTTTCACACAACAATGGTGACATTCCCTATGGGCACGTGATCAAAAGTCAGATGTTTGGCAACTGATTCATATTTATGATGGTTGTACGGTCTTGGGATCATGTGATCACCTTTTGCGAGCCAAGTTAATGGGGAAGCCAGATTCACTTAACAACCATGTTAGTAACTGAACAACTGCAGTAATTCACTGAACCACTGTGGCAAGAAAGGTTGTCAAACACACTTAACAAATGTCTCACTTAGCAACAGAAAAATTGGACTACCTGTACTGTAGTAAACTATCACTCCAGAGAGTTAGGCTTGGATGTTTTGATCTGTAATGAAGTTTCCTGGGTGATACCAGACACTCTCTTCCAATATTTTGCCCTAAGGTCAAAACAGGTGAAAGATTGACTTCATTGGGAAAAGGGAGAATCAAATTTATTTTACTGATTTTTGAGCAACGCACATATCACACTTTTTAAAACACACACACAAACACACACATACATGAAGGCTGAGTGGCCGAAAAATTGTTGCTTTCAAACGATGGTGTTGGAGAGGGACTCTTGAGAGTCCCTTGGACTGCCAGGAGATCAAATCAGTCAACCCTAAAGGAAATTAACCGTGACTGTTCTTTGGAAGGACAGATACTGAAGCTGAAACTCAAATACTTTGGCCATCTAACGAGAAGAGAGGACTCGTTGGAAAGGACCTTGATGTTGGGAAAGACTGAGGCAAAAGGAGAAGGGGACGACAGAAGATGAGATGGTTAGTTTTATCAACGTGGTAAACATGAATTTGGGCAAAAGCCAGGAGACGGTGGGGACTGATGTGCTATGGTCCATGGCAGGGGTAGGCAACCTTGGCTCTTTTATGACTCGTGGACTTCAACTTCCAGAATTCCTGAGCCAGCCATGCTGGCTCAGGAATTCTGGGAGTTGAAGTCCACAAGTCATAAAAGAGCCAAGGTTGCTTATCCCTGGTCCATGGGGTTGCAAAGAACTGGTCACGACTTAGCGACTGAACAACAAAAATGCCATGATGTGTTACTTCTCCAATGATTGGTTGTGATTGTAACTGCACATTTGTGTTAACCAAAAATTGAGCAGAATAAAGGGCAGGCACTGGTTTCCCATTTCTTCACCCTACATGTCGTTGAGTAACCAATTGGCGGTCCGTCCAATCATTTAATGCAAGAGTCTCCAAAATTGGCAATTTTAAGACTTGTGGATTTCAACTCCCAGAATTCCTCAGCCATCAGTCTTAAAGTTTAAAGGCTTTTTAGTCTTAAAGTTGCCAAGTTTGGAGAGCCCTGATTTAATGCATGAATTGTGTCGAATCAAATTATACCACCCAAAATGACTACTGCAGCAGATGTATTTCTCTTCTAATTTTTGGTGGCACCAATACTTTTCTAGGGAGATTTTTGATACCAAATGAATCCCAAAAGGTGGTGAAGAAGAATGTGTGCAGGATAAGCCAGCTGGGAATCAGCTTGTTTTGAACAAGTCCCACCTATGATTTACAACTTTTTTCCCAATGAAAAATTAGAGGATTATCCCTGACCTTTTCTTTTATTCAAAAGCAGCTCCTTAAGTGTTAGAGGAATCATACTGGGAGACAGATTACTGTTGTTTTTATATTACTGTTGTTTTGAATACTTGGGAAAAAGGTCAACAATGTAGGAAAACAAGAGAGAAGTATAGTATTCTTTGGCTGAAAATCCCATTTTGCAAGTTTCAGATTTGATTGAAGCCGCTATATAAAAACTATGAATAACCAATCTAACAGTTACAGGTAATCCTCCACATATAAGCACTATTTCTGTGGCTAAAGAATTTCTGTGGCTAAAGAAGGTTGTTGTTAAGTAAATTGCTCTTGCTTTGATGTTGAGACTCTAGAAAGAGTACAGAGAAGAGCAACAAAGATGATTAGGGGACTGGAGGCTAAAACATATAAGGAACGATTGCTGGAATTGGGTATGTCTAGTTTAACGAAGAAAAGGACGAGGGGGGACATGATAGCAGTGTTCCAATATCTTAGGGGCTGCCACAAAGAAGAGGAAGTCAGGCTATTCTCCAAAGCGCCTGAAGGCAGGACAAGAAGCAACGGATGGGAACTCACCAAGGAGAGAAGCAACCTAGAACTAAGGAGAAACTTCCTGACAGTTAGAACAATTAACCAGTGGAACAACCTGCCTCCAGAAGTGGTGAATGCTCCAACACTGGAAGTTTTTAAGAAGAAACTGGACAACCATTTGTCCGAAATGGTATAGGGTTTCCTGCCTCAGCAGGAGGTTGGACTAGATGACCTCCGAGGTCCCTTCCAACTTTATCATTATTATTATTATAAATCATTGCTGTTTTTAAATGAATTATGCTTCCGGCTTCCCCTATTGATTTTGCTTGTGGGAGCAAAATTGCAAATGGCAATCACATGATCCCAGGATGCTGCAACTATTGGAAACACCAGCCAGTTCGGGAAAGCTGAGACAGTCATAACTGCAAGGACTGGACATAAGGACTACCTGTATAGGATTCAAAGATTATATTTCCTGGGTTTATTTTCTCCAGATGTTTAAATTCATTTTAGCTGCAGCTCGAATGGCTTGTGAAACATAGAATTTAGAAGTGTTGGGAGTTCTACATCAGAACTCTGTGCCTCCTGATGACCATGTCATATATGCATATGGAGACACACTCTTAACCGCTCTGAATAATATATCTTTAGCTTAGCAAGTTTGCATTTCGTTAAGTTTCAACCCATGTGCATAAACGGGGCTGTAGAACACAATTTTCCACTTTCATAAGTGCCATTAAAATAAAGCTAATCATACATAGCAATTCACCGTCAAGCCTACAGATCTTCTAGTGTGCAGGAAGAAAATATACACAACCGTTTTTTTAAACCTATCACTTTGTTGTTGTATGTGTGTACACTTAGAGTTTATGCACAGGAGACAAATTCCTTGTGTGTCCAATCATACTTGGCCAGTAAAGGATTTTATCCAGCTATCTAAAAATTATTTTTTTAAAAAATAATAGAATCTCCATGGGCATATTAAAAAATAAAATAAACAAAGGTATTTTTATTCCCAGTTCAGCCTACAGCTAAAGACTTCCAGGTGATTGTTAGGGCAAATACCGGAAGCCCTGCGCGCAGGCGCACTTCTCACCCCGCCCAATAAGGCAGGGACAGGCGATATAGCCCCGCCCCTTGCTTCTCGCCGCTCCAAACGGAGGAGTGGGCGTGGCTTCTCCCGCCTGCGTGCGTCCTGCGTCACCGGCCGGCGTGCGTCGCTTGCGCCCGACGGTCGCGGAAGGTGACCGCGGTGAGGAGGAAAAGTTGAAGGCCGCGTCCGCCATGTTGTCGCTGGCTGCCCGTTGCGGCCCGTTCGCGCCTTATCTGGCGGCTGCCGCCCATGTCGTGCCGGCGCCGCGGAAGCCTCTCGTGCTGGAGCTGCCGCCGGGGCCCAAGAAGATCCTGTCCTTGGATCCGAGGCGGCCTCTCCTGTGCCGGGAGTCGCTGTTCGGCCAGGCGAGCCGAGGAGGCCTGGTCGTCACCGCTTCCCTCAACGGTGCGGGCGGGGAAGGGGCGGCGGGTTGGTGGGGGGGGGGGACGCGGGCGCCGCCGATGGGGTGAGGGGGTCTGTCAAGTAGGCCAGGAGTGCGGTTCCCAGGACCCCCCCCCCACCCACCCACACCGGGGCGCTGAGGCTGCTGGAAGTTGTAGTCCAAGGGTATCGTAGTCCCAGGGGACATAAGGCACAAGGGGAAGGTTGGCTGAAGGGCACATCTGAGCTTCCTTCTTTCCTTCCCTGCTTCCTCCTTCCTTCCCTCCCTGCTCCTTCCTTTCTTATTCCTTCGTTCTTACCTCCCTCCTTCCTTCCCTTCTTCCTTCCTTCCCCTGCTTCCTCCTTCCTTTCCTCCCTCTTTCCTTCCCTCCCTCCTTTATTCCTTCCCTGCTCCTTCCTTCCTTCCCTCCCTTCGACCCTCCCTCCCTGCTTCCTTTCTTATTCCTTCGTCCTTACCTCCCTCCTTTCTTCCCTTCTTCCTTCCTTCCCCTGCTTCCTCTTTCCTTCCCTCCCTCCCTTCTTCCCTGCTCTTTCCTTCCTCCTTCCCCCCTCCCTTCAACTCTCCCTTCCTCTCTGCTTCCTTTCTTATTCCTTCGTCCTTACCTCCCTCCTTTCTTTCCTTCCTTCCCTGCTTCCTCCTTCCTTTCCTCCTTCTTCCCTGCTCCTTCCTTCCTTCCTTCCTTCCTTCTTTCTTTCTTTCTTTCTTTCTTTCTTTCTTTCTTTCTTTCTTTCTTTCTTTCTTTCTTTCCTTTCCAAAAGCCTCTTAAAATGCACCCAAAGGCACCAGGGATGATTTCTGTTTCAAGAACGCTTCAGGAAGTGCTTTGAAAAGGCTGACTTCTGCTTTTAAACATTTATTTTTTTTTATTTACTTATTTATTAAATTTATATAGTGCCCATCTCACTATTGGAGCAACTATTCCTTAGTCCTTAACAGTTAGTATTATTGTTTTTTGAACAATGTCCTCGATCGTGCCCCATCCATAATTGGAATCTGGATATGCCATAAGAGAAGCAATTCTTGTTTTATAAAATTGCTTTTTCTTTCATTCTTTATTCTATTTGGACTTAGCCGTTATAAGAGTCGCCTTGAACCGTGAAATGAGCAGCAATAAATGTAATAAATAAGGATTTGTTCCAGTCGTTCTCCACTTGATGACGTCAATGGGGATGGTTGTAGCATGCCTGAAAAATTGTGAGGTTGAAATTGTGTTAGGTTGTTGGATTGATGCTGGGCAAATGGGGATTCAGACATCCATCTTGCCATATAGATGGTCTTGAGGGATTTATTTATTTTGTTAAATTTATATGAGGGATGCTGAACGCCTGAGGCTCTTCAGTCACCCAATGCAACATGTTCCCATTCACATGTTTAATTAGGTAAGAAAACATTATTACTCTTGGTGACACTGGTCAACTAGGTACCACCTGGAATGGCATCTTGGAATTATAAAGTCCAGTATCCTCTCCAGTCCAGTTCTGTTATTAGCAAATAGTTTTCAAAATTGTCCCCTTAAGTGGAAATTATGCTTAACTGTTAGAACTATTTTTATTAAAACCTCTCCTATGCTATTGATGCCTGTCTTTTAGTGTAGAGAAAAAGATGAGATTGAGTCATAGAATTGTAGATAATAATTCATAAACTTGATTGATACTAATGTATAAAAAACCATATTGATATCATGTTGCAATTGTGAAAATTTGGTACTTTTGATATTTTCAATGTATGAATAAATATAAGTTAGGACAAAAAGTAAATACGCTTTAGTGACCTTTCAAAGGCACCAGTCATAGTTTGAGCAAGATGGATCTTTTCTCATCTCCTAGCAAGGAGCAGTTGTGTGGTGCATTTATGGGTGATCTTAAGTCCTCTCTTTTTTCTGGAGAGGAATTACCCATTTACCTACTAGCTGTTAATTCTGCTGTGGTCATTGATTCAGTCTGCTATTTCTTCCCCAGTTTACTTTGAAAATGTGTGGGGAGGCACAAATATATAAAAGTATTCATTGTTTGTTTTTGAGCATTCAAAACAATTGAAAGACTTTTGAATGTTTTCACATTTTAAAGAATAACACTGAAGTGTGAGTATCAACTGTTTACACTTAAAACATTTTAGTAAAATATTTTCAGTTACAGCTCTAGATTTGTCTTAAATTCATTTTGGAAGCATTTTACTGATATTTTAGGTCTTAATGGATATTGGAGAAACTTGAAATATTTTGTTCTTCTGGAAATTAAGTTGACAAACACTTATCAAACGTTTTAAAGCAGAGCTTTGTCCATTTGCCTTAAAAAGCTTTCTAGTGTAAAACTTGTAGAAAATGAAAAATGATTTTCTCCTAAGCCTAATAACTCTCTAATGCCCATAAACTTCAGTGAAGCTATAGATGGCAGTGGATATGTACTTGCGTCTCCATTTCAGTATAAATTTGAAAAAATATTTGTTCAGTTAAGTTTTACAATGGGCCATAGAATCTTCCATAAAATGTACATGAGTGGTTGAATTTGTGGTTCTTCCACTTTGAATGCATTCCAACTTTGGTTTAAATTTCAAATAAACTTCAAATAAATTTCAAAATAAATACTTTAAAAACATAATTACATCTATTTTGTGGGCCCCATATTGACTTCCCATTTGCGTCCCAAGTGTAATTTAAAGTGCAGACTTTAGCTTATAAATCCTTTTATGGCATGAGTGTCCAACCTTTTGACTTCCCTGGGCCACACTGAATAAAAAGGGATTGTCTTGGGCTGCATACAAAATATATAATATAGTTATAATGTATATAAACCACATAATGTTAAAAGTTTATAGTCCTGTGAGGCCTCGTTACTAGCTGTCCAGGGCTGCATGCAGCCCACAGGTGGGACATTCCTGCTTTATGGCTTGTAATTGTGGCTGGATATGAATTTAATAAATAAATAACTGTAGTTACATACAGAATCTACAACAATGGGACTGACAGATCACTTTCAAATATTAAGGATTTCTTCAGAAAAAAACACAATAGTCTCAGAGGTTTCTGGCTGTCATCGATATGTGAAATAGAGTGAAATACATGTCATTTGATAGGCTTCCCAGTGGGGATCATGCATTTTACGTGCAATTGCAAGTAGAAAGGAAGGGAATCCTGACAACAATTCAAAACCTCCATAGGCTAACTCAGTTTATGTATAAAATGTATGTTTTTGTTGAGAAAAATATATGCTTTAATGTTGGTGTACTAGTAAGAGCAGGTTTTCTGCGAAGTTACTGTTTTCCAGTGCAGTGTCTGTAATGCAGCACATTCTAACACAATAACAGTCCCATAATTATGCCGTCTCTTTACTGCAGCTCCTGCCAGCGTTCGCTTTGTCCATAATGACATGGTTGTGCCCGACTTCTCTTACCATCGTCGCGATAGTGTACAAGATAGCACAAAATCCTCCCAAGAAAGCAGTGCAGAGAGAAGAGCCTTCACCTACTTTTTCAATGGAGCAACCTATTTGCTCGCTGCCTACTTCGCCAAGAATGCTGTCGTTATGTTCGTCTCCAGCATGAACCCTGCTGCTGATGTCTTGGCACTGGCCAAGATTGAGGTCAAGCTGTCCGATATTCCAGAAGGCAGGAATATGGTTTTCCAGTGGAGGGGAAAACCCTTGTTTGTACGTCACAGAACCCAGGCAGAGATTGATCAAGTAGCCAAAGTACCTTTGAGCGAACTAAGAGACCCACAGCATGATTTGGATAGGGTGAAGAAACCAGAGTGGTTGGTAGTGCTAGGCATATGTACCCATCTTGGCTGTGTACCAATTGCAGATGCTGGAGATTATGGTGGTTATTACTGCCCCTGCCATGGGTCCCATTATGATGCATCTGGCAGAATACGTAAAGGCCCAGCGCCACTGAATCTTGAGGTCCCAGAGCATGACTTCCTTGACGAAGATACACTTACCGTCGGTTAAAAGTAGCCCGATTCTCGTCTACGCATTGAGGAAAGAATTGAGTCATAAGATATTGCAAAACATTACTGTAGAATTGTGGGACTATTTTGTCAGCTTTAATAAGGCATTAAACTGATGTCCTCTAATAAAGATGTATGCTGTCTGTATTTATTCAATCAGTATGATTTTTTTTTTGTAAACAAAAAGTGGTGTTTTAATGATGGGCAATTAAAAAGCTCGGATGCAAAATTGGTGACCACAGATCTAGTTTGTACAGCGGGATGCTCTGAACCATTTTGGCTCCCTGGACCACATACTATATTCAGAACTGATTTTCAGACGAGATTCTAATTTTATTTTAAAATTTGGAACAGAAATACAATCGGAAGCATTGATTTATGAAGAACTTAATAAGACCATTTCTGCCCAATGACATGAGAAACTACAGATAGCTGTGGAAGACTTACCCTCTTGCGTTTAAGTTCACACAGGTTGCAAAGGCATCAAAAGAGCCAGTTTGGTGTGGTGGATAAGTCATTAAGCTAGAAGCCAGAAGGTTGTGAGTTCTACTCCTGACTTAGGCACAAAGCCAGCTGGTGACTTTGGCCAGGTCATTATCAGCTGTAGGAAGAAAGCAAGGCCAGGCACTTCTGAAAATCTTGCCAAGAAAATAGCATGGACTTTGGTCGGCATCAACACTGATTTAAAGGCTGATGTTTGCACACTCGTAGACACACCATCAACAAGTTATTGCATTTTTTTCCCCAACTGGGATGTCCTTCAATTCACTGTAATTGGAGCCCTTTTCAGGACATAACAATTACTAAATCAGGGTATAGTTGACAACAAATTTTGGGGAATACATTAAAGTCCATTGTTAGACACGCTCCCAAACTGCAAAGTATTGCTTTTTACCAGTTAGAACTAGTAACTATTCTCACAAACGATTTCTGTTTCCTCCCATAAAATAAAACCTTCAGATCAGGGATAAGAGTAAAGGAACTAAATATATAAATCGTTCATAATCATTAATTTTGTTCTGGCTTCATAAGCAGCTTATATTGGAGGCATCTTTCATAAACTAATCAGTGCAATCAGTTCTCTGATGACATTTAACAACCTATTTTTTAATATAAATTTAAGCTGTTGAAACTATAATAAAAACATGGCTGTCATCCTTGGGAATAGTCCAGACAGGAAGCCATTTATTTTCAAGAGAACTAGGGAAAGTCCTTCTGAGGCACATTCTCCATGCCCATTCCTCCTTTTCACTCAAAAAGTATTTATCAGACCAGTATCTAGGCCAGTGGTGGCGAACCTATGGCGCGAGTGCCAGAGGCGGCACTCAGAGCCCTCTCTGGGCACGCGCGCCGTCGCCCCAGTCCTAGGCCTTCAGCTGGGTTTTATAAAACCTTTTCGCTTTAGGCCTCCGCCATGTGCAAAAAAAAAAAAGGTTCAATCAGTCAATTTCAACTTCTCGTGGGGAAAAAAAGATCTTGCAAAGTTGGAATTGATTGACTGAACTTTTTAGTCCCACCCAGTCTGCCGTTACCACTGCAGCCACGCCCAGCCAATGGGCCATACCCACCCGGCACTCGACGATGCATAAATGGGTTTTGGGTTGCAGTTTGGGCACTCGGTCTCCAAAAGGTTCGCCATTACTGATCTAGGCTGTATCTCTTCCTCTGTTTCCCAAGATTAGTCTCACAGACTGGGAGAATGCCTTCTGAAACTTAGAATATGATCTTGGGCTCCATGTTTCCATGGAATCTCCAGGCCTGATGATAAAACTGGGTTTTAAGGACTTCTAGAAGATCAATAGGTTGGGGCCAATCTGACCTTGGATGGAATGATGTTCCAAAGGGCATATGCCATAGCAGATGGATTGGGGGGCCTGTCAGATGAAGCTGCTTTTAATAGATGGGACTTGCAACATCTTCTGGAACTAATAGGATAGGTAAGCATAACCAAGCATAACAGTCTCTCAACTAACCCCGCCTCATGCGCTCATTCAAAACCAACTGGAACCAGCCTCGGGAAGGAAACAAATACAGGCACGATACAGAACCACCCACTTTTAGCCTCCAAAACTGGTCCAGAAGGATACCATGATCGATGGTATCAAAGGTCGCCAAGAAGTCAAGCAGGATGAATGCACTGTCCCAATCCTGTCCCCACCACAGGTCTTCCAAAATCATGACCCATGTTTTTTCTGTTGATGCCTCGGCCTCAGAAACCTGACAGAAAGGGGTCCGGATAATCTGCTTCATCCAGGATCCTCTGAAGCTGATGAACAATCACCTTCTCAACCCCCTTCCATAATGAACAGATGTTATGCAAGCATGATGGGGTCTAGCAATGCTTCTTCAAGGAAGAATTCACCACTGTGAGAACCCAACCACTGTCACTTCCAAGGCGACTTTAGCTATCCAGGAAACATGTGACTCTAATGATCATGTGGTCAAGCTCATAGTCATAAGGACCCTATCTGCTTCCTCAGATCCAACAGGATCAAACTGTTCCTAGATAACAGGATGAGACTATGCCACAGGCATCTCTACAGGACCAGGACCAGCAATTTTGTCCAACAGATGCTCTGCAATATATAAGACCCTTAAAGTGATGATGGAACAGATTTAAGCCCTGCTGTGTCACTTACTCAGTCAAATTTAGGATACTGGTCTGGTTTTATTTTGTTTGCAAATCCATTCGCAGCAGCTTTTAAACTCTTCCCAAATTAGTCCAGGAAGAACAGTTAACTGAAAAACATCTTTTGGCTTTTCTCTTCCTGGATATCCTATTTTGGAGCGACAAATAGATTTCTTTGTACATCTACAAGTTTTCTTATGGTTTAAAAACAAGAAAGAATGAATTTAAAAAAGTTGCAATGCAGGAAAACGTATGAAATAATCTTTATGCATTAAAAAAATCCACTATTCTTTAAAAATGCATGGTGCCTTTTTGAATATGCTAACATTCTCTCTTGACTCAGTTTGGTCCAATTTGCTTCAAGTTATCAGTCTGCTTCCCTGACACCATCTGTAATCTTTCTTCTGGGAGATCAGGAAGGTGTTCAGTAGGTGGTTTTTATTCCATGCAACAACAATCCTGTGAGGTAGCTTATGCCAGGATGTACAGTAGTTATTGACCCGGAGAAGACTTCTATTTGTCAAATCCCATTGCAATATCTTAAGCACTATACGTTCTACTCTTCATCTGTCTTCTGATTCTAACTAATGACTATCCTATCTTTCTGCCCATTCCAGGATGAAATTATAGCACTTGCTCATTCATATGTTTCACAGTCATGCTTCCTCCTTCATACTTTTCTCCTATAGCTTGGAACAGGTTTATATGTGTTTTTACTTGTCCACCTTCTGTCATTGTAAACAATCTGCTCTTTCTTCCTATTTATTATCTCCAGACAGTGGTGGGATTCAAATATGTGAACAACTTGTTCTGTGTGGATGCCACTTCTGGAAGTCCATTCTGGACCTGGGCAACAAAAAATTAGCTACCGGTTCTGCCGAAGTGGTGCGAACCGGCTGAATCCCACCACTGTCTCCAGACCAAAGATAAACCTAAACTGAACCTCATATGTTAAGGGGGACCTGTAATACACCCAACTCCATGGCATTCTTTCTCAGGCAATGTCTGACATCCTAATGATATCCAACTAGTAGCATCTAAGTGTCTTGAGTAGTCATCATCTTTACTTACCTCAAATACCTTCACAAGCTCTCATTTTTCTGAGATATTTTATCACAGTTCTCTTGGCTCCTTGGTTGGAACTACACACCCTTGTACATAACTCAGGTAACTGTATAATTTTCTGAGTGGCCTGGTTGTTGGAGAATCATGGCCTCAGCCCATATGGAGGGCTTTACATTAGGAGGGCTAAGAAAAGGTCAGAAGAACATAAGTCGTAAAGTCCTGGTAGGTGATGATTTGGGAGAAGGGCCTATCAGCTCACCTCTGCAGGCCTTTTGATAGGTTGTCTGCCTGAATGGAGAAGAGGCAATTGCTTCCAGTGTGAACTTCATGTCATTTCCAGATTGCATGGTTGAGGTCATTAAGGGTCAAAGCTCCAGATGCCATTCATCTTCCAACTTCATTCTCAATTCTACCTTTCCTATCTCATTTCCCAGGCAAATAGCCTTTCCGATTATTTCAGTAGGTCACCCACTCAGCGATAGAGATCCATTTCATTAACTTTTCTCGTTGAAGTGAGTGGCACTTCTTAAGGTTCTCGGCTGCGAGGACATTTGTTAAGCCTTCTGCCCTTCACCTTTCCCTCTCTCAACATCCTAACCGGAAATACAAAGTAGGAAAAAGTTGGCAAATGCCAAAACACGCTCAGTAAATGAAACCCGGAGAGAAACCTCCTTTCAAAGCAGGGCTTCAGGAGAAATTTCACCGCTCGGCTACATAAATACGAGGAACGCATTCAAGACCTGACAAGCTTATGATTTGCCTTATGATTACTTGGCGTTGTCCAATTTACAGATAGGCAGCCGTTATAAAACATTGGTCATTAGAAGCGAGCACAGGAACAATAAATGTTCGCGATCATTGTTTTCCACACCATGGCTAGGTGTTTTGTGTTTCTCTATTAATTACTGCCTTTCACCTCTTGCTGGTTAATAAACACAATTTATGGGAAATGGTCTCTGTTACTTGCTCTTCCACTGATGGGTTTTTGTCACCTCTCGAGATCCCTTGGGACTGGAGTGGCACAGAATTCCAATCATGAGGAACAATAAGAAAGAGGCATCAATCTTCGTTCCTGCTACTGAAGTTTAGCCTCTGGTCAGTCACTGTGTGAAACTGGATGGTGCTCTTGAGTCATTTCAACAGAGCTCTGAAGTTGTTAAGATTGTGGCTTGCTTATTAAGTTAAAGCAGAGGTGCTGCAAAATAACGGCCACTTTATGAAGCTTCGCCATTTTGCTACCTGGACCCCAAGGGTGCTTAAGGTACATCCAATAATTCTCTGAAATTTGTTTTTTTTTTAACGGAGGGTGGCGATGATGAAGTAGCCTTGAGGA
Source organism: Protobothrops mucrosquamatus (assembly GCF_001527695.2). NCBI lineage: Eukaryota > Metazoa > Chordata > Lepidosauria > Squamata > Viperidae > Protobothrops > Protobothrops mucrosquamatus. Next base: position 111,376 of record NW_015387087.1, read on the forward strand.
AATTTATTATGCTTTCTTCAGGATTCTAATGAACCTTAGCTTTTCCCTGGAATACTATTTGAATGACATATGTTTTGGAGAATTACCATCCTTAAGAGGAATCAGCCCATTACCTTAATTAGGGGACTGGAAGCTAAACCATATGATACATGGAACGAAGTATGTCTAGTCTAATGGAATTGGGAATGTCTAGTCTAATGAAGAGAAGGATGAGGGGGGACATGATAGCAGTGTTCCAGTATCTCAGGGGCTGCCACAAAGAAGAGGGAGTCAAGCTATTCTCCAAGGCGCCTGAAGGCAGGACAAGAAGCAACGGATGGAAACTGATCAAGGAGAGAAGCAACTTAGAACTAAGGAGAAACTTCCTGACAGTTAGAACAATTAACCAGTGGAACAACCTGCCTCCAGAAGCGGTGAATGCTCCAACACTGGAAGTTTTTAAGAAGAGACTGGACAGCCATTTGTCTGAAATGGTGTAGGGTTTCCTGCCTGAGCAGGGGGTTGGACTAGATGACCTCCAAGGTCCCTTCCAACATCATCACCACCACCACCACCATCACCATCATCATCCACATCATCATCATCATCATCATCATCATCATCAATATTATTATTATTATTATTATTATTATTATTATTATTATTATTATTATTATTATTATTATTATTATTATTATTATCGCGTAGATAATGGTATAGGTCTGAAATGGTATAGGGTTTCCTGGCTGAGCAGGGAGTTAGACTAGATGACCTCCAAGGTTCCTTCCAACATTATTATTATTATTATTATTATTATTATTATTATTATTATTATTAACAATAATAACAATAACAATAATAATAATAACAATAATAATGAGGAGGAGAAGGGGTGATAAAATGGTCTTCCAATATTTGAGGGGCTGTCATAGAGAACTATTCTCCAAAGCACTTGAGAGCAAGATAGGATGTAATGGATGGAAACTTACCAAAGAGGAATCCAACCTAGAATTAAGGAGAAATTTCCTGGCAGAACAATCAAAGTTTGCCTTCAAAGTTGTGGGGGCTCCATCACTGGAGGTCTTTAAGAAGAGGGCAACCACGCCTGGACTGATATAGGGCCCCTTGCTTAGGCAGGGGGGTTGGACTAGAAGACCTCCAAGGTCCCTTCCAACTCTGCTATTCTGTATTCTGCCTGTAACTCTGTAACGTTTGAACTGTCAGTAATTCTCTGAGGATATTTTGCCTTGAAGTCTTTGAGCCCTGGCAGGAAAAATGATTTTGACAATGGGTTGTGGGCTTTTTTTTCCCCCATCCCATTTTCCATCTGTTCAGTTTTCTCCTCCTTTTTCTTTGAGAACATGTTACATCAATCTTCATTATTCTCAATTCATGTTTTATTTAGAACAAGATTAGCTTGTCATTCACTTGTCTTAAGTCACTGCTGTCCTGAAAAGCGCCTTTCAGTGTAACTTCAGCAACACATATAGTATCAGGAGAAGGTTTCTGCTAGAGTACCATAAGCTAGTAAGATGTTCATTCTTTGGAATATTGATTATTACCTTATAGCAACTTCTCTATAATGTGCCCCTTAATTATATATGCCATTCTCTAATCTTCTTCCATTTATCATGCTACCGCTTTACTCTCAAACCTTTAATGCATTCCAAAATTCAAATGTTGAGATGATAGACAATGGAAACAACTCACAAGAAGATGTTGAATTTCAAGCATGGAATGGGATAACCTCTCCCCCCCCCCAATTATCTGGCTTTTTAAAAGCTCACTTTTAGTGTATGAGTAACTACAATTTAAGGATCCATTGGACACCTATTATTAAGTCCAATCTTTCCTCTATTACAGGGGTTCCCAACCAGGGGTGCGAGATGATATTCCAGGGGGTGCAAAAACTTGGTTTTTCAAAATGATAGTGTACATGCATAATTCCTTGCCGTTATTTTGAACTTTTGTAAGGGGTGCGAGAATATATCAGAAGCATTTTAGGGGTGTGTGGTATAGAAAAGGTTGGAAGCTGCTGCTCTATTAAGACTGTGACCTTTTTCCTCTTTATATGCGTCTCTGCCAAATTTTATTTTGTTATTTCCAGCCCATTTCTCTGAACTGTTAAAATTATTTAGAATTTTCTTCTAAAATATCCCAAATATTCCCTACCCCAGTTTGTTGAGTTCTTGGACTGGTCTTCCTTCCTTCCTTCCTTCCTCCCTCTCTCCTTGCCCCCTTCTTCATTTTATTTGTATATGTATGGATCAATGTCTGATAAATAGTTGATCTATACGGGCTTACTGTAATAAACTCAGCCTCATAATTAAAAGCATTCGGCTTGTCAAAAAAAAAATACACTGTATGAGTAGGAAATCAGGACCAAGACGTACAATTACATTGTATTCTCCCACACATACTTGATGGATTCTGATTAATATCTTTTTATCCCTTATGTTTACTTCCAAATAAGATTGTTTATTTTTCAGAGTAATTATCTGTTAACTTCAGCTTTGAAATTCTACCAATGATTTCTAAAACATTTTTGTTATGCTTTAGTTTAGGCTTCTGCAAATAATGTACGAACCAAAGTTTAAATTACAGAAAATAATTTTCTGTGATTTGTAGTGTCTCCCTTCAAGGGGAACAGGAGAAGGACATTTTTTTAATACAGTTTTTAATGCTAAAGCAACATCTTCCCTTTCTTTAAAGTATGCTGTGTTAGCTGATTATAATAAAAGCCAAGTGCTGTAATCATGTAGTTCCTGATAATAATAAGGCCTGACCATTCACAACACATAATTCCACATCAAATCTAATTGACAACCAAATTTCCTGAATACCAGTAGAATACATCATGGCCAATGCTGCAATAATGAAAAGTAAAATGAAATAATCTCCACAGTGCCTTCCAAATTTTGCATTATCAATAAATCTTTCTTGTGTGATCTGGTCATATCTGTCCATTGCTAGTGGATGAGTCTAGGACAAAGGCTAATTAAATTGATGACTGCATAGAAAATAAGATAATCAACATTTGTTTTCTCTGCATCAGATGTGCCAGCCACTGAGTTTACTGCTTCACATGCTGTGTCCAGCATTTAGTAAAAGAACAGACAGACTATCCTCTTTTTTAAATAAAAAAAACCAAGTGTATATCCATGATTCCAGTCACTTGTGTGCATGTATTTGATTATGTGTGGGTGATTTGCAAAAGCATTCCTTCAGATAAGCTGTAAGGGTCTGATAATGAGGGAAGTCTGAATTTTGGAACTCTAATTGCTGCAAAGAAACCCTGGAAACATTTCTTTAGTCATGGCATCAGAACAGCAAGTACTGTGAAGTGTATTTACAAAATGCAGAGGAGCCTTGAAAGTATCAAAGATAAGAATTAAAAGCCTCAGAACAATGAAAAAGAATTAAAAGCCTCAAAAGTAATGAAGAGAAGAACTAGGGGTACATGAGGGGTGCCTTAGAGAAGAGAAGGTTGACTTATTCTTCAAAGCTCCTGAGGGCAGGAAAAGAAGCAATGGGTGGAAGACCCTTAAAGAGAGATCCAATCTGGAATGAAGGAGAAATTTCCTGACAGTGAGAACAATTAATCAATGGAGTTGTGGAGGTTTTCAAGAAAAGATTGGACATCCGTTTGTTCAGGATGATATAAGGTCTCCTGGCATGGATAGGAGATTGGACTAGAAGACCTTCAAGACCCCTTCCAGTCCTATGATTCTATTCTATTCTATTCTATTCTATTCTATTCTATTCTATTCTATTCTATTCCATTCTATTCTCCGTTCCATTCCATTCTACTCTACTCTACTCTACTCTACTCTACACTCTATTCTATTCTATTCTATTCTATTCTATTCTATTCTATTCTATTCTATTCTATTCTATTCTCCATTCCATTCCATTCCATTCTATTGTATTCTTCGTTCCATTCCATTCCATTCTACTCTACTCTACTCTACTCTACTCTACTCTACTCTACTCTACTCTACTCTACTCTACACTCTATTCTATTCTATTCTATTCTATTCTATTCTATTCTATTCTATTCTCTATTCCTTTTACTATGACACCAAACAAGCAAAATGTGTGGAATCAATGAAAATCCTAAAATATGGTGACCATCATGCAAGTCATACAAACTTGTCATTAGAATGAAAGGGAGATGGGGGTGAGGCAGACAATCTCCAAAAAAGGAAACAAAATGAGAAACACAGGAGAGAGGCTGAAGAAAACACATTTCATCTAACCTTGGAACAAAGGAAAAATGAACTGATTTTCCAAGAATGGCCACAAACTGGAGGGATGTGTGTGTGTGTGTGTGTGGGGAGGAGTTTATTGTTTGAAATAATTTTACAGATTGATGGTAGACACCATGTGACACACTAGCAATTGCGCATTGACATTTTTTTGCACGGTTGGGCTCCCTTTCACGCTATGTCATGTGATCTCCATATGTTCAGCTGAAGTTCTGGCCTGATGCAATTTACGCTTCCATGTTGATTCAGAACTCTGCAAATTTCCAGTTGCCCACAAAAGACCTTGTGTCAATGGGGCAGTTGATCTTTCTCTCTTGAAAGCGGTTTAAATGTCAGTGCTCCATTCAACATTTTAACAGAGATTACCCCTTTCTGACGGTAGTACTTGAAGAAGTGAATAATTCAACATCTTGCCTTTTGCCCCTTTGTCATAAAGAGCTGTCATGTGGAAATTTCACAGTGCTTACAGAAAGATGGATGGCTCGCTTGCTTACAAACATCCCACGATGGCACACATTTAAATAATTAAATGTATTTAATTCACGACATGTATATATTCTTCCTCTAGAGAATAGCTGAGATAAAAATATCCATGCACCCTGACATAATTAAATGTTAGAATGCACCAATCTGGGCTAATCCAATGATGATCTATTTGCTCCTAATCGCAGCTTCCAAACACGAGTAGTAATAGCATCAAATTCATGCGGTATGTTCTTTAAAATCCCAGGACCAACTTCCCTAAGTAAAAAAGAGATAAAGATAACAGCAGTGAAGGATTAACAGTCTTTTATATCCCTGCATATTATTAAGGGAAACACACAATTATCATCTGAACGGATGTCCTTTCTCCTACTGAAAAAAATGATCCATTGCCTTGCCTTGCTTCTTCACTTCCTATCTGCCATTTTTTTTCCCAGCTTGCTTTCCTCAAGCAAATATATGACACGAAGCAGGAAGCACTTGTCTTGACCAATGGGAGAACTTTAGAGATTTTGTTTGCTTATTTAAAGGGCTTCCGTGCCACTCCAATTGATAACTGACTCAAGGGCAGCATACACCCTCTCGTTTTGTAAATAAGGTTAACGCAAGATACTATCTGTAGACAATATCTATAATAAGCATGATGCAAACGCAGTTCTGTGCCAGAGATAAATAAAAGAACGCTGCTGTGATCCAGCCCTTCCTGTCCTCCAAATTTAGAGGGAGCAGTTCATATTTCTACCCCTAATACCTGCTGAAAATCTCAGATTTGGATGGTCTTTTTAAAGCCTAGGGAGGGAGCAGGCAGCTCTTGAGAAGGCTCACTTCCAGCAACGTGTGCGGCAAAGCGTACAAGATATTGAAAAAGACACGCCAGTTTGGTTCCAGTGGATAAGGCTTCAGGCTAGAAACCAGGAGACAGTGAATTCTAGTCTGGCCTTAGGCATGAAAGCCAGCTGGATGACTTTGGGCCAATCACCAGGAGACAGTGTGATCTAATCCCACTTTAGGCGTGAAATCTGGCTGGGTGACCTTGGCTCTGTCACTCTCAGCCCAACTCACCTCACAGGGCTGTTGTGGGAAAAATAGGAGGAGAAAGGAATATTAGGAATAAAGATGGGATTTAAAACATTTTTTTTGTTGTTGTTGTTAGTTGCAAAGTCGTGTCCGACCCATCGCGACCCCATGGACAACGTTCCTCCAGGCCTTCCTGTCCTCTACCATCTTCTGGAGTCCATTTAAGCTGACGCCTCCTGCTTCAGTGACTCCATCCAGCCACCTCCTTCTCTGTCGTCCCCTTCTTCTCTTGCCCTCCGTCTTTCCCAGCATCGGGCTCTTCTCCAGTGAGTCCTTCCTTCTCATTAGGTGGCCAAAGTACTTGAGTTTCAGCTTCAGGATCTGGCCTTCTAAAGAGCAGTCAGGGTTGATCTCCTCTAGGACTGACCGGTTTGAACGCCTTGCAGTCCAGGGGAGTCGCAGGAGTCTTCTCCAGCACCATAGTTCAAAGGCCTCAATTCTTTGTCACTCAGCCTTTAAAAAGGATGTGGGAAGCCCTGTCCTACAGTGATGTCATTCCACAAGTCTCTCCTTTACATGCCTGGTCCCGATGCTGCTGCAGACTGGCTCTTGGACACTGTCATCACTGCATTTGCTCAGACAGATAGTCTATTGTCTGCTAGCAAAAAACAGGTCAGCCATCTTGCTCCCTGCTTTCTAACAACAATCAGACCGGCTAACCTGTTTTCTGACACTGATTGCCAATTAACAGCCAACAACAGACTGGCTGCTGGCTTTTTTTTTTTTTTTTTTGGTCTCGAATAATTAAACCGTCATTTATTTATTTTTCAGATTGGAATAGATAAACAGAAATCTCGGGATTAAGTGATGTCAGCTGATGTCAGGCGCGAAAGACCAGGTCCACACATGAAGGTACAATTGAACTATTTTATGGCTTAAAAAGCCTATGCACTAGTTCAGGGGTGTCCAACTGCTGGCCCATGGGCCGGATGCATTATAGGAAAACCGTGCCCACCCCATTGCCAGCAATGGCAAAAAAAAAAGTCACGATATGTCACAACACGTCACGTGACGTTGCGAATTTGACACCCCTGCACTAGAATCTTTTCAACTAATGGTTAGCACCTGCTTGGAATTAGGTAAGGGTCCATGGAATTCAAGAGAGATTAGACTTAAACCGCTTGTGGCTATATAGCAATGGTGGCGAACCTATGGCACGCGTGCCAGAGGCGGCACTCAGAGCCCTCTCTGTGGGCATGCGTGCCATGCCCCGTAGATGGCAACCATCCTTCTTCAACCAGCTGCCCGCTAACTGGCCGAGGTCCCACATGGCCGGATGCACCCCAGCACCCATGTGCTCGCTGGCCTCTGTGTGCAGGGGCCGATGGTTTCAGGCAGCAGCCGCCCCAGCCCCTGCCTCACCTTTCCCTGTGACAATGGCACCCCTGCCCTGCCCTGCCTCGCTTTGCCTCGCCTCACCCCGCAGGACGAGCCTCCTGCCCACCGCCCCACCTGCCAGAGACCCCCTGGATCTCCCCCAACCCTGCCCGGCCCCCACAGACATCCCTGCCCACGAGCAACATCGAGGTGATCACCCCCACATTGCCCACACCCACCCAGTCTGCCATGACCACCACAGCCATGCCCACCTAGTGGGTCATGCCCACCTGGCACCCGGCGATAAATAAGTGGGTTTTGGGTTGAAGTTTGGGCACTCAGTCTCTAAAAGGTTCGCCATCACTGCTATATAGGGATTCTAGGCTGAGCCCTCTTTTGACTCCTCCCTCAGGTTCTGCCACTCCTTTCCCTACCATTGACTTCACTATCTCTAGGGATTCGTGAGCAGGCTGTTTGCATCAACAGGACCTGAAGGAAGCTCCTTCTACGTGAATCTTTTTCCCCCCTTTTTGCCTTACTGATTTATCCTGATTGCTCAAGGACCATCATCCTCTCTGTTCTCCTTTCCTTTTAAATTCCGTTCACCTTCCTGAAAGTGCTATCAAGGTAGCAGGAAGGCAAACCTTGTGTCAGAGACAACGTGTAACCAAGAAAGGGAAGGCAGGATGTGGAACATAATGTGCTCTGTCACTGACAGACCCTAGGGAACCTCTGTGGAGCAATGCATCTATCACGGTAAATGCATATTGTTTATCCATTACGGTGCACTTTCTTTGGTGTTGCCTGATAAAAATCACTTTCCACCAGCCAAGCTAGTGCCAAGAGCTTCACATTACTTGTGGGGGAGGAAACAGGGGCGAGGGAAGAAAATACCAAATCATAAATTATGTCTGAGAAACCCAGATGAAAAATAAGCTGCAACCCAAGTCCATGTTGTTAAAAACAAGGGATAAAAATAAAGGTTGTTAAATTAAGGGAGTGGGAAAGCGGTGTGAAGAGCTATAGTATAATAATTCAGCAAAAAAAAAAAAATTAACACAATAGGCAGGTTTTTCTTTGCCCAACGGAGGCAGATCAAAGAAACGCCAACAAGGTATCTCTGCCAACGGTACTGGAGAAAAGACCTTTTGTGCTTTTCTAGCTCTCTGAATTAGACTCACAAGTCAGGAAGGAAAAGCTTTGATCACCTGTTTTGTTACACATCCCAGATTGATCATTGTTCTGTCAGGAAGGACATCTTCTCCAGGGTGTGTTAGGGCTGGGAAAGACGCCCATCTGAAACCCTGAAGAGCCACAGTCAATAAGGATAGATCAGGGAGTGAGCAACCTCTAGCTGAAGGGATGATGGCAGCCCTTGGCCCAGTTTTGAATATCCGTGGGCTCTGTTTCAGCCAGTTGGCAGAAATAGCCATGTTTAGACACTGGAAGAAGCTGGAAGAAGCTAGGAGGAGGAGGAGGAGGAGGAGGAGGAGGAGGAGGAGGAGGAATAATATATTAAATTGATTCTCTAAATATAAACTCTAGCTATATTAACAAATGCAGTGAATTATGAGAAACAGTGAGGAGTATAATTAAAGCAATGACCTCTGTCCTCTACAAAGTTATTAATTTATAACCACAAATGAACCCAAAATTTCCATTGCTAAGGAAGACATCTGTTAAGTGAGTTTTGCTCCACTTTACAAACTTTCTTGCCACCCTTGTTAAGTGAATCGCTGCAATTGTTAAGTTAGTAATGGCTTCCCCATTGACTTTGCTTGTCAGAAAGTCGCAACATGACTCCCGGGACGCTGCAACTGTCCTAAGTACATGCCAGTTGCCAAGGGTCCGAATTTTGATCACATGACCAGGGGATGCCACAATGGACATTGTTGTTGTTAATTGCAAAGTCGTGTCCGACCCATCGTGATCCCATGGACAATGTTCCTCCGGGTCTTCCTGTCCTCTACCATCTTCTGGAGTCCATTTAAGCTCACGCTTCCTGCTTCAGTGACTCCATCCAGCCACCTCCTTCTCTGTCGTCCCCTTCTTCTATTGCCCTCAATCTTTCGCAATGGACATAAGTATGAAAAAATGGGAAAAAAGTCCCTCTTTTCAGCGCAGTTGTGACTTTGAACACTCACTAAACCCATGGTTGAGGACCACCTGTAAAATGCCTCTCTGTAGGAAACCTCAAGGCAGAACTGTCTATTTCTGATAGCATCCTTAAAGGTGTAGCGTAGAACTGGATCCAGCATAGTTAAAGATCAGAGAGAATATAAGCCTATGTATTTATCGTACTTTCATACCACTCAGTGACAGATAGTTAGGCATTTTGAAAGGTTTGGGTTCCATCTCCAAGCCTATGACTGAACAATGCCACACTTAAGTTTTGTTTTCTTGGTTCCGTGTCTCTTCTTGCGGAACATAATTGCCCTTAGTCGCTTTTTAAAATAAGACGATAATTATCTCCATGTCAAATTATCCGCTTCTCAATGTGGGGGCTATTGGTGTTAAGTTTCCACACATCCACCCCCTACTCGTCTTTAAAGTGGTGCAGTGATCTCCTGATCTTCACATCATTTCTCCGTAAACACTGGGCTGTGATAAGGGTGTTTTTTTCCCCCGTTCTTTTTCTTTCTTAACTAAGATTGGAAGGCAATTTATTTTACATAGCTTCGCATAATAAAGTGGCATTTAGATAACTCATTCAAAGGGCAGATAGCAATTCTCTTCAGACTTCATTAAACCATTCTTTTCATGCTGAATTAATGTGTCAAATATATTTGGAACAACAAACTGAATTATTCCTTTTTGTGCCTGGAAAAAAATATAAAACGATAGAAACTGGGTTGCCTTGATTTTTATCAATTAGCTTTGTATTGAAAATCGGTTAATAGCCTCATTCAGCTCGTTTCCGTGGGGCTTCCCTTTTCTGTAAAAGAGCACAATTTTTTCCCTGCATTTGCTTCTGATCTATTGACAAAAGGATGAAATTTTTTAGCAGAGATGCTTTAGAGAGGGCCACGTAGCTTGTTGATTTGATCCTGGCGTCTTTGTTCTTTAAATCTGAAACATCTACGACTTTTAAGTGTGAAAAGGCAAATCCATACGGATTGCTACAGCAGAGATCTGCATTCATCTGAAAAAAGAACACAAAAAGGCACTAAAAAAATCACTTGTCAACTTCTGTAGAAGAAAATTCGGGAAATAATGAAATTGAGACATAGTGAATGACAGGTAGTCCTCGTTTTACAGCAGTTCGTGTAGTGACTGTGTCAGAATCCAATTATATTTCATTTCTATCTACCTACTCTGATGAAAAACCAATACTCTATTCTGGATTCTGTCATACTACAAAAAGGGAGGAGGGAAAGCATGGGGGGTTTAATGACTCTCACTTCCTTCATTAACTACAAAGTGACCGTTTGTGGATTCTCATCGAGAGAACTAACCATAACAATGTGGCCATCGCCTTTCATCTCACTCCCCTTTGCCGGCAGTGAGGAAAAGGGGGTGGGAAATACAACGCCTGGGATCTGGGAAAAGAAGATGAGTGATCGTGGGCTGTCTCGTCTGACTACCTAACTTAGCGAGCCTTCTTGACACCCCACCCCCGACGAACCTTTGTGAAATTTTGTAACTTACCACCCTCTCCTAAGGGGTCTAGGACAGATCGTACGGACGTTAGTCGAAGGGAATTATTTCTAGGGACAACCTTCTCTGTAAGGTTCTCAAGACAGAAGAATTCTACATTTTAACTCGTGCCTTACAGACTGTTCAAAGTTACCACGACACTGAAAAAAATGACTTATGACCGCTTTTCACACTTAACGACCTTTGTGGCAGCCCCATGACCATGTGATCAAAAGTCAGATGCGTGGCAACTGGTTCATATTTATGACGGTTGCTATGTCCTGAGGTCAGGGGATCTCCTTTTTGTGACCTTCTGACAAGCAAAGTCAGTGGGGAAGCCAAGTTCACTTAACACCCGTGTTACTAACTTATCAACTGCAGTGATTCACTTAACAACTATGGCAAGGGAAGCTGTAAAGTGGGGCAAAGCTCACTTAATAAATGTCTCACTTAACAACAGAAATTTTCTGGGCTCAATTGTTGTCATAAGTCGAGGACTACCTATATGTGCATCCATGTATCCTGCAAGGAGTCCTCAGCTTACAGCCATTTTATTTCATGGATGTTCAAACTTATAATGAGGCTGAAAAAAGTGACTTACGACTTATGGCCATTGCAGAATCCCTGGGGGGTCACGTGATCAAAATTCGGATGCTTGGCAACCGAACCTTGTATTTATGGTGGTTAAAGCATCCCTTGATCAGATTGTGGGAAGACAGCATTCGCCCCCCCCCCCCAAGAGAAAGAAATATTTTGGAGAATATTAAAAGGGCAGAATATTATATTTCCTCAAAGGGTCTTAAAGGCAGAAAAGCAGGCCCAGTTTTCTTAACACCCCAGGCAGAGGCCAGGTCTGTAGACATGCAGATTTGATAATTCTATTCAGAAAGGTTGGAACCAGGAAGCTAGAAGCTGATGAGATTTGAAAGACAAAGACCCCTAAAATCTACACACCCCACCCAAACTTTAAAGATAATGACTTTTAGGACATAAAATGATTAACACACCACCATCAGAATACCAAAAGGACATGCTCAAAAGGGGGGGTCAAAGTTCATGCCACAGGAACAGGAAACAACCTCAAGAGCCCCAGAAGGTATAAAAACCCACCACTCCCAGCTACATGTGATCAGCTTTCCCAGAGCCATATTTCTGTCTGGCTCTGCTCTTCAATAAACTACATCCTTCTTTCTAAAGCAGTCTCCATTTTGTTTCTTCCTGGCTTGGACTGGACCCTGATGAAGATTTTTCTTTCAGCGAGATGTTCGCCATTTACAACCTTCCTAAGAGACTTCTGACAAGCAAAGTCAATGGGGGAAGTCAGATTTCCTTAACGATTGCACGATTTGCTTAATGACCCTGGGTTGTGGCTGTAAGTTGAGAATTACTTGTATGTTAATGTCAAAAGACACATTCCTTGCTTTTCCACAAAGTTTTGAAGGCAACTCCAAGAGCATGTTGAACCAAAAGCAAAAGGTTATAGGGTTTTCTGCTTGAGCAGGAGGCTGGACTAGAACAGTGATGGCAAACCTTTTAGAAACCGAGTGCCCAAAAACTGGCCCCGTCCCCACTCCACCCCCTGCCCTGCCACACCTGCCCGCAGGGCCACTCACCGCCTCCAGGGCCCGCCGCAGATCGCCCAGGCAGCCCAGCAGCGCTATGGCGGTCACGCCCTCTGCCCGCGCCCTGCAGCATCAACTGTGCACAATTATTATTATTATTATTATTATTATTATTATTATTATTATTATTATTATTATTATTATTATTATTATTATTATTATTATTATTATTATTATTATTATTATTATATTTGGATTTATATCCCGCCCTTCTCCTCACGGACTCAGGGCGGCTGACAATCAATTAAAATACATAAATAACAATTACAAATTTAAAATTAATTNCCGACAGAGCAGACTGATGGATTGAATCGCTCGGAAGAACTGTGGGGTGGGGGCTGCTTGGAAACACTTTAAAACATTGAATGGTGGGAGAGGATTCCCCAGATCCTGTCTAGCATGCCTGCAATCAGCTTCCCTTAATAAAGATCCCTGTTGGAAGAGACATTCCAAGAGTTCTGTCTTCTTAAGATGTAAAATTGAGATGCCTTACAGACTCTTCGAAATTACCACGACACTGAAAAAAATGACTTATGACCACTTTTCACGCTTAATGGCCTTTGTGGCAGCCCCATGACCACGTGATCAAAAGCCAGATGCGTGGCAACTGGTTCATATTTATGACGATCACAGTGTCCCAGGGTCATATGATCCCCTTTTGTGACCTTCTGACAAGCAAAGTCAATGGGGGAAGTCAGATTTCCTTAACGATTGCACGATTTGCTTAATGACCCTGGGTTGTGGCTGTAAGTTGAGAATTACTTGTACGTTAATGTCAAAAGACACATTCCTTGCTTTTCCACAAAGTTTTGAAGGCAACTCCAAGAGCATGTTGAACCAAAAGCAAAAGGTTATAGGGTTTTCTGCTTGAGCAGGAGGCTGGACTAGAACAGTGATGGCAAACCTTTTAGAAACCGAGTGCCCAAAAACTGGCCCCGCCCCCACTCCACCCCCTGCCCTGCCACGCCTGCCCGCAGGGCCACTCACCGCCTCCAGGGCCCGCCGCAGATCGCCCAGGCAGCCCAGCAGCGCTATGGCGGTCACGCCCTCTGCCCGCGCCCTGCAGCATCAACTGTGCACAATGGGGTATGAAGGCAGAGTCTTGTCTATACTGCCTGGCTGCCGTGTCCTTGGCTGTGCTGCTCCGCATGGGCCATGCTCAGGCTCCTTCAGGGGGGATGCTGGAGAGGGGGTCGTGGGGGGAGGCGAGCTGGGGCAACAGCACGTGTGCCCACAGAGAGGGCTCCGAGTGCCACCTCTGGCACCCATGCCATAGGTTCGCCACCACTGGACTAGAAGGTCCCTCCCAACTCTGTTATTCTGTTACTCTGTCAGCATCTCCAAATATCAGTCCCAATCTGTAATTTTTAATGTAACCAAAAATGAAATTGACTAAATATAAAGAGGAACCAGGCAAAAACATGCAATTAATTTAATGTAATTATACTGTTGAAAGTACATTGACTAAAGTGAGTTTTGGCCCTGAGACATCTACTTTCGGGATACTGCCTTCTAAACAGCAGTCAAAGGAGAACAACAGCCATGGGCTAATGGAATGCCCTTGAACAAAAAAGTTATTTTTCTTTGAAAGCAGAAAGTGGGAATTCGAAAGCAAGAACTAGGATCCAAAAGCAGGAAGCGGGACTCAAAGCGAGGAAACGACCGAGGTCCTGTTTTGCATGCATCCCATGCTTTCTATGTGCTCCTAGCTAAGCCTGCCGCATCCATGGATGTATAGTTTTTCCACATTTCAAGAATGCATAGCAACGTTTTCCAGAAACGGCCTCTGCGAAATACTTAGATCAGGAGGTGGCATCCCATACTCTGCTCTGTCCTTGACTTGCTCCATCATGCATTTTTCACAAGGTCTAAAAAAATGGAAACTCAAGACCACTGCAAATCTTTTTCCGCCTTGTCAAGCAAATCAGCAAAGGAACTCTTCCAGAACACGGGACTCTGATGAGATGCTAATTGAAGAAGAGCAATAAAATGATCTGGCTGGCTCATTAGAATACGTTTCTCCCGTGGATGCTGTCAAAGGTCATATATGTGAGAGATAGAAAGAAAAAGGTCAGAATGCTAGAAACAATCTAAAGGTACGCAAGGGTCCGTAAACAAGGTGTGAAGCATCATCATTTAGCCAAGCGAGTCAGATCAACACCTCATTTCCACAAGACTTTGAAGCCTTGGATGGCCTGTCAGAAAATAATTATTTGTGTAAATGTATGCACAATTTGGAGGGTCATTTTTTTTTATACAGTTTCACCCTCTGAGGGATCCAAATGTCATTTTGCCTAGCAATGAGCTTTCATTTGGCCATGTCATATGCGTATGATTTTCTTTGATTGCCCATTTTGACATAATCAGTTTTTATTACCATCATCAGCTTATTATTTCTTGGAAAGAAACTGCGCTAAACTGGATTTTGTGAAAAATGCACCCGTCTCAAAGAACAACAGACCTGTTATCTATCCTTCCTTCCTTCCTTCCTTCCTTCCTTCCTTCCTTCCTTCCTTCCTTCCTTCCTTCCTCCCTCCCTCCCTCCCTCCCTCCCTCCCTCCCTTCTTATTCTTTTAATTTCCTTCTTGCTTCCTATTTTGTTATCTCTTTCCTTTTGGTTGACTCTCTCCTGTTCCTCCTTTCATTTGTTCCTTCCTTTTTCCTTTTTTTAGTCCCTATCCCCATCCTTCTTTGATTTCTATTTCCTTCCCCCTTCTTCTTTCTTTCCTTAATCCTTCTTTCCTTCCTTCCTTCCTTCCTTCCTTCCTTCCTTCCTTCCTTCCCTTTGAGAAACAGTGAGTTGGATGCAACTGATACACTACAACATTCTGAATCCTGCAGTAGAAAGAACACTTGCTCTGGATTAACGGAAATACAGGACACTGAGTAAGGAGGTTAAGGCAGATTTAGGTGGAAAGTTAAGAGAAAAACCCTAATAACTGCAGCTCATCAGTGGAATAAATCAAGGAGAGAAAGAATGAACACCCTTTCACTGGAAATGTTCAAGCAGAAAATGGACAATCAAGGAAATGCACAATCCAGGAAATGGACAATATCTATCTGGGGGAAGGTTAATTTGGATTTCTGCCAGTGTTGGATTTGGTGACTTAAATGATTCCTCCCCATACGATTCATCCTCACCTACTCTATGAAAATATCCTTTAGGATATTATTTTGCCAGACGTGTTCTTTGGTACCTGTTTTATTCTAGAAACATTTGGATTGCTGCTTTTTCTTGGAGAAAAGTGCCCATTCACCCACCTTCCCTGATACACGCAGAAATCTCTGTAAATAAGGATGGCCTTGTGTTATCCTGACTAGGCAATTTTAAATCCCTCTGTACGTAGGATCAGCTCTCGTGTAAGCTCACACATACAGTAAGTGATATCAACTGATTTTTCTTGCTTTTTCCCCGTTAACAGAGCACAACTGAGCTGACATTTGATAGTGAGAAAGCTATTACATGCCAGAAACTTGCTCTGATATATTTACCAGGGGGTCTCTTTCTCTGGTTTACATAGGTCAGGTGGGGGAAGCTGATACTGTACAGTTTTAGGAAAGGAGATAACCTTTTGTAGTGTTTTATATCAGACTTATTAATACCTCAAATTGTGACGTCCTTTGATTTTTCTCTGTCGCCTCCAAGACGTTATTTAAGCCACATGGTGACTAGAGAAATGTTTACCTTAGATTCTTAGAATGTCTACGGAGATTCTCAATCATCCAGAACATGGTTGTCCCAAAGGTGATTTTCCAAAAGGCATCTGGTCTGTTTTGTTGTTGTTTTCCTTGAAATGGTTTCTCTTCTTTATCCAAGAAGCTTCTTCAGTTCTTCAGAATGGGAAAGTGAGAACAGCCACCCTCAAGTAGAACATCCTGGAAATGTTGGAGTACAGTTCCCATCATCCCCAGCCATAGATGGTGATGGCCATTGCTAACCAAGACAGTTGAAGGTTGCTCCTTGAGCTGATAGGGCTAAGTTCACATGTTGCACGAAGGCAGAATTTTGAAAGCCCATTGGCCTTTTTGGAAAAGCACTTTTGGGTTTATCCCAGAAACTTCTATCTCAACTCTCTTGTCCCATCTGCCTCTAATATCTTTCTTTCTGGGAAACGAGCTGTCAAGTCCAGTTCAGCAGAGGCTATCTTCAGGAGATGGACCACTATTCTTGGTCCCATTTGTGCTCTTCTTAGAAATCAAGTCCATTAAAGGTCTCCATTGCATTCAAAGTAAGACAAATGCAATGAAGTAGGGGGGGGAATGACCTGCTAAAATGGTTTTAAGAAGCCCCAACTCTTCCAAAAAAACCCCAACCCTTCAGTTAATTAACCCAACAATTATTAGAAAATGCAATAAGAAAAAAAGGAAAAGTGAAACAAAGTTCCTCCTCAAATAGAGGACCACATCATGTGGTTAGATGGACTCAAGCATTTTGGATTTGTTGAGACGGAGGGGCAACAATACAAAACTTCTGGGTTCTTTGCTCAATTTCCCAGACTTGTCTACACCTCCTAGGATTTCCAGGTCACCAGTCCTGAACAGTCTGACCCCCCGCTGATTTTTTTTTTTTTTAAATCAGGCAAGTCCAGCTAAATGCCATCTGGGCATACAGTTTTGTTTTTAATGAGCACAATCCTCAACAACATTCTCTGCTTAGGTTGCTAGAGAGCAGAAGAGTCATATTAATTTAATGTTCAAGGCAACAACAAGAACTCTAATTGTAATATGGCATTAGTTAAGTTCAGCTATGGTAGGTTACAGCCTCCACGTCTACATCAGTAGCACACACTGCATTATCCATTCGCTTGTTTAGTAACACACATTTGGATTCACATAGGATGCTAAGTTTGTAAGCCACGTTTACAAAACAGTTGGGTTAACACAATGTGCTAAACCACCTTCGTGCAACATGCAAACTTAGCCTTGTCAGCTCAAGGAGCAACATCCAGGTGTCTTGGATAGCAATGGCCATCACCCCTAATAGCTGGGGAGGATGGCAGTCATACTCCAACATTTCCCAAAGGTGCTACTTGAGGGTTGCTGTTCTCCCTTTATTACTGTTAGAAAAAAAGGATCTGGGACTTTTTTAAAGGAGGTTGTAGATGCATATTCCATCTATTGCAACATGCCAATATGCCATATTTTATCCCATGAAGTTCCGTGAATGACAAAAAGGGAATAATGAAAAAAGTATTATTATTTTTTTGTCTGTGACAGCCAATTGGGGGTCTCCCTCCTATCCTCTTTGATACACTCCTGATAGCACGCTATGCATTAAAAAGTGATACGAATTGCATGACGGTGGAAGAAGGGAGCCATCGTGGCATAAATCAGAACCAAATGCTGAGACCGAGAGGCTTAGCTGAGGAAGCAAAAACATCACAAGGAGCCAAGACGTTATTATTTTAAAGGAGTTCTCAATATTTAATTTCCTTGTGTGTTTAGACTCTAACAACCACTGAATCAGCAAGGACTCCGAGGGTGGCATTTTGTAACCTATCTCAACCCAGAGGACCCAGGCTTTAAATGCCAATTGACAGCATTCTTTGGCTAATGGCCCAGATCCCCCTTCGGCAATGTGATAGATATTCGGGGGGAAAAATGCTCTGCAGATAATACTATCCTGACATTTTCTTCTGCCTTTAAAAAAAAATATTTCTTCCTCCTTTGATGAGTAAGGAGTTGCCTTTTTTTTTTTTTGCAAATGAAAATACAGGTAGTCCTCGACTTACAATTCCAACTGAGCCCAAAATGTCTGTTGTTAAGTGAGTTTTGCCCCATTTTTACGCCCTTCCTTGCCCCCGTTGTTAACTGAGTCACTGAAATTGATCAGTTCACTTAACCCGGTTGTGAAGTGAATCTGGCTTCCCCATGGACTTTGCTTGTCAAAAGGTCATGAAAGGGGATAACCCAGGAGTAAACACAGTAAACGGTGGTCTATATTAAATGGTGGTTTATCTTACACTATCTACAATATCATACACCAGGAACAATATACATACATGTGTTAATACAGCAGGATCCAATACACAGCAGGAAATGGAAGAGAGAAAACACATGTGTGGAGCCTTCCCTTTTACACACAGGCTCTTAAAGAGACACAGACCCTGCTGGCTCTTGAAAAGATACAGACTCTGCTGAGTCATTCCCATCATTACATCCTTCATCTTACATTACATCATCTGGTTAGCTGTTAAATCATTACCTTGACAGGGATCATGTGACCTTGGGACCCAGCAATGGTCATAAGTATGAATCCGTTGCCAAGCGTCTGAATTTTGATCATATGAAAGTGGGGATGCTGCAAAGGTCGCAACAGGGAAAAATGGTCCTAGGTTTTCCAGTGCCGAGGTAACTTTGGATGGTCACTAAATGATCTGTGCAAGTCGAGGACTACCTACAGTATGCTTCAGTTGAAGTTTTAGAAATGTAGGGAATATTTTTTGTGTGTTTTTCTTCATTGCAAGGCAGCCCTTCACAAAAGGGGGATTTCTTAGAATAGAATAGAGCTGGAAGGGACCTTGGAGGTCTTCTAGTCCAGCCCCTTGCTCAAGCAGGAGAACCCATCCCATTCTTTCTTTTTCTTGTCACGTGGTAAAGTTATCTCTTCTGGCATAAAATTTTCAGTGACATAAACATGATGACTAAACAGGGAATTGAATGTACCCCAGAGCTAAGGTTATTGCACATTTATGTCATCAAGCCTTACTCTTAAAACCAAGGAACTTATTTTTATTTAAGTTGATTAAGATAGCAGTTTGTTAACAGAGGGTTTGGGAATTTCAATCTTGTCTTTCTTTTATTGTTATTAATAATTCTACTACTTTTATATAATAATTATATTGTTATTATTTTTCCTGTTAACTATTTTGTTATTAATGTAGTATATAGATGACAGGCTAACACTTTGTAAATAGATTTAGTAGTTCAGTCATTTAAAACTATTTTGGCCTGTTTTGCAAGGAGTGGGAAACTAACATGGTTGTATTATATTAATCAACATTCAGCTGGGGAGGATTCTATGTGTATATGTCTTTTATTTTTTTCCTAAGACCCTTTTTGTTTTGTTTGTTGTATTTTTTATTTTGTTTTTTTTAAATATATTTTGGTTATTTTTTAAATTTTAACCTTCTCTGACTAAACTGAATATTGTGATAAAAAAGAAATTTATTTATTTAAGATGTTTGTATATTGCTCCTGATAGAAGCAGGCTACAAACACATTTAAAAACAGTAATAAAACAAGAGTCTTTAAACAGTTCATAAAATATGCATTAAAATATACAGGAGAGGTTAAGAATATAAGAACAAGGAAGATCTGGGTGAAGAGACAGGCTTTTAGTTTGGCCCTTAAATTATGAGATCGTTGATAGCCATCAAACATCAGGAAAGAGCATAAGAGCAGATGTCATCATGAGTCATTGAAAGATGACACAATCGATCAGCCTAAGATTTATCTAGCTATCCTGGCTCAAAGTCGCTTAGGACTTTATCTACCACTAAGATGCTGAGCTGGCAGTGTGGACTGTTCTTCTTGAGTGGACATTTCATCTTCTGAGAAGGAATATAGATCCATCTTTAAAGGAGATGGAGCTATGCATGCCACGTGATCAATTCAATCTAAGGAAGCTTCCTTTAGTCTTGGGTATGGTAGAAGATAAACATTCTCTCATCGCCACAATTTCAATACAACTCACTGCTATTCAATACTGTCCAGAGAACGGACACCGGAGGATCTATCAGTTTGTTCTTCACCCTGAAGTGGTCTTGGAGTGAACGGAGGCAGGATGTAAGATGAGGTGATTAATCAGAATTAACATTTATGCCGGGACCACAGAACAAATCAATAGGCCGAGTCACGAGTCAAGAACAAGAATGCAGAAGAAGGACAAATAAATAATTTGCATCTCAGAAAGACCATTTCCCTTGTGCTTAGTTGAAATAGAGAGCTTTTATTAATTAATTAATCAATCAATCAATTAAATAATGAAATTTATTGGTTGCCCATCTTACCATAATGGAACTGTGGGTGGTTTACAGACATAAAAATACATCTACATTAAAACCAAGGACACATGGGGAGGGTGGGGGCATAATGGGATTTTTAACTGTTTTACTATTTTAATAGTAGCATTTGGCTACGGTATTTATTATAAGAATATATTATTGTAAAAAAATACTATTTACTTTCCCAATGATATAGATATATATATATTCGGGAACCACAAACTGTGAGACCACCAGGAGGTTGTTAAAACCATAAAAAGTTTTAATAAAATTTAAAAACACCTAGCTTTCGCCGGCTTCCTGCCAGCATCATCAGGGTGGTTAACAGTCGATGGGATGGCTACTTATAGGAGTGGTGCCTTTTGCATCCGACTCCTAGACCTCGTGATTGGACCCAACCGATCCTCCTTGGGTCCAATCACGAGGTCTAGGAGTCGGGTGCAAAAGGCACCACTCCTATAAGTAGCCATCCCATCGACTGTTAACCACCCTGATGATGCTGGCA
>NW_015387087.1:132289-191068 GCF_001527695.2 Protobothrops mucrosquamatus
AATGCTAACAAAGAATTAAGGGAGTACTGAGATAGCTATTTCTAACCTTGTTTGGTTTTCATCAGTCAGACATACCCTTCCGAGATTCGAACCTGGGCTGTCTGCATGTTAAGCAGAAGCATTAGTCCTCTATGCCACAGGCTCTTTCTCACTTTGTTAGCTACAAGAGACAGGGGAAGAGAATGAGTGCTTTTTATTTGAACACCCTGTCAGCCTAAATACGGCAGAGAGAGAAGTATTTAGCCAGTGGACCCGGCAGCTGAGTCTGAGGAATCAGAGGAGGAGGAGGGGCCTGGAGTGACATCAGAGGAGGAGGAAGGCTCTGAGGAGCTCCAAGACTTACAGTCTGACAAGGAGCCTGGCCCCTCTACTCGTACTCAGGCTGAGACACAGCTGTGCTGGGAGTCTGAGTTGGACAGTGATGAAGAACAGCTGGGACAAATCCAGGATGCACGAAAACACCGGCAAGAAAAGAGAGTAGGACAGAGGAATGCAATGGGGTGGCTCCAAAGGCAAAGGAGAAGGCATTAGGAAGCCACACCTTGGCTGCATAACAAAAGGGAAGGTGTGAGAGGTGCTGGTTGCCGAAGGCAACCGTTTGTGTTGAGGATCGAGTTTCTGTGAACTGTGTTTGTTTGCCTTGGACATTGACTCAGGTCTGTGAATAATAAAAGGGGATTGGTTATTTTCCTGTGGTTCCAGCCTGCTTGTTGGAAGAGGGGTTTCTCCTTGTGAGCTTAACAAGGACTCACGTAGGCTGGGACAGAACATGAATATCTAAAGGACCTCTGATGTAATGGCAAAGTTTTGGTGATTTCTTTTCTTAACTGGGACTTGTTTATTTATTTATTTACAATTCAGACTTCTGGACTGCCCATCTCCCTCAAGAGAGACATTTATGCTCTTCAACATCTTCCAACTTCTTGGCACTGAGCACTAGCATCAGGATGGGATGATGTGACGCAGGGTTCAGCTAGTCCTTTAGTGACTGTTCGAAGTTACAAGGGCACCGAAAAAAATGTGACTCATGACTATTTTTCACACTTATGACCACTGAGGCATCCCCGTGGTCATGTGATCAAAATTCAGACTCTTGGCAAATGACTCATATTTATGACGGTTGCAGTGTCCTGGGGTCAGGGGATCCCCTTTTGTGAAATTCTGACAAGCCGAGTAATGGGGAAGCCGGATTCACTTAACAACCGGATTACTAACTGCAATGATTCCATTTAACGACTGTGGCAGGAAAGGTCATAAAAATGGGGCAGAATCTCACTTAAACAAATATCTCACTTAGCAATGGCAATGTTGACTCAATTGTGGTTCTACGTCAAGAGTTACCCGTAGACAGCAAGGAAGATCATCTTGAAAGGTTTTTACAAGAGCTGTTACTTTGGCAATAGGAGCTGAAAGATTTTTTTTTTCTTTAAGTTCAGAACGCCAGAGAAGGTCCCTCTTCTAATTCACGGAAATAAAGTATAGCATGATCAGACTTGCAAAATTCTGTTATCCA
Organism: Protobothrops mucrosquamatus; assembly: GCF_001527695.2. NCBI lineage: Eukaryota > Metazoa > Chordata > Lepidosauria > Squamata > Viperidae > Protobothrops > Protobothrops mucrosquamatus. Next base: position 133,803 of record NW_015387087.1, read on the forward strand.
AGCTAATCTCCATCAAAGTACTTTTAAGCCTTCCTGTGGAATTGATTCCTTGGTCTGATCTACCCAGCGTGATCCCATATTAAAATACATATTGCAGTAGATTCTAAAGCCCTCCTGGGTGTTATATCAATTACGTTAGCCTTCCCATGGCAGGGATGTTCTAGGGATTTTGGTTTGCTGCATTTCCCTCCATGACCAGGTTTCTCCTGTTAAGTTCGCTTACCCACGCCGGTCTCTTTGCTTGAAGAATGGACCCAGACATTTCTTTGTGTCTTCCTCATTTCAACTGAGTTACATTTCCCCACCGGCGTTCTTAATTGTCATTATTCATTCAAGCCTACCTGTTGAGGCTATGCTAAATTGACCCAGAGGACCTAATCAGTTTAACGGGAGGAGCTGGGAGAAATAGGATTTTGTAAAACACCAACACCGCTGACTGAAATAGAGCTGAGGCAATTGATAATCAGAGCTGTGTTTGGAGTGGACTGTGGCAAAATACAATAAATACTCTTCAGGTGGCACAGAAAAGCAGCCAGATATCAATTATTAAAATGACACAGTTGGCCTTTACAACGTCTGTATTATTCATCCTAGAGAGCTGAGGAAATGGCTGGGACTGCTGCTTTTCCTTGTAAATTAATCATTTCATAAAGATTTCTTTCCCCCAGAAACAACATGATTGCCCTCTCCCTAAGCCCAGTCAAATTTCAACAACTTTGAAATTTGACTGATCTTTCTGAAATGTTAAGTTCCCCACATCACACTAATACACACAGTTTTTTAAAAAATAAAATGTTTAATTAGCGTTTCATTGTTAAAGACTCAGAAAAGTGATCTATGAGACCAGCAACATTCAATCAAGACACCCAGCCAATTAATACAATGCCATTTCTCAGATGCATGATGTATGTTTTGTATATATTTCCACCCAAAGCATTTTACAAGAAGGAATTGTGGTAGATCAGTGGAAGGAGACTTCTATAGGTCCTGTAGCTAGTTGCAAAGTAATGAAACAGTTCACTGTTATGTAGACTTACTCATGGGTCTACTGCTTTTTGTGAATGCAGACTGCCGATATCAGAGAAGGGTACAATGAATAACCATTTATTATCTGGGGTTCCTCCAACGTTTATCATTGATTCCCATAATCTTCCATTTCCACTTTGATGATACTAAGAAATGACATTTGATTGCTGTATGCGACTTTGATTATTATGATGGTTGGTTGCTGTTAAGGAAACATTACTAGTCTTGGGAAAGTGGGAGAATAAATAGTGTCAAACCTGACTCACTCCATAGCTGCCTGTATCTACTTTTTCTCAATGATGGGAGGAGGGTGGCGAATTCCTAAGGATGGAGGGAGGCTATGGAATGCAAGTGAACCGTCTGTTGCTGGGGAGACGTTATCTAACAAGGCCGAGTGATAAAGAATGTTTTGACTGAAGCAGACAGATTTTCCCAAAGCAAAAGAACTGAACTCAGTTGGTGAACTATGAACTGTGGGTGGTCCAGAGGGGAAAAGGAGCGTTAACTATGTGGGTTTTCACAAGAAAAATCCCAGGACTGACTTTGCTTCTGCCATGCCTAGAAGAATTTTTCAATAAAGCTACACTCTTGGTTAACCTAAAGAGCTGGGAGTTTCTTTTGTTGAACGTGCCAAATGGGACAGTTGACAAATAGGCAGAGAGGAAGCAGAAAGAAGCTTCCTGCAATTTGACAATGCAAAGACCCAACTAAGAGTCTTCAGATGCTGATCTACACAACTCAGCATTCCCAGACACCAAGACTAATAATCAAGATGGCCAGAGTTTCAAAGATGATAAGAACCTAAAACCTAAAGCAGAGAAAGACAGAAAACCATGTTGAAAAAAAAGTAGCCACAAGAAAGTAGCCACAAGCAATCCATTGTAGCATAATAACCCTGTAAAGTGGTTAGAGAGGGCTATAAAGCACTGTGAAGTGGTATGTAAGTCTAAGCACTATTGCTATTGCTAATATGTTTTGTTGGGAGCAGTAGGCTGTTCTTTCAAGACTAACCAATTAATGAACTATCTATCTTTAAAGCAAATCCAATGATTTGACCAAATATATACAGGGATAAGCATCTTTCAAACAAACACTTACACAAAAGCAAGTAAGCACAAACTAATTTTATTCAGTGAGAGGCACCTTCATAGACAAAACAAAATAAGAAAAAAATACTCTAGGTTGCTATTTTCTATGTATTCCAAACCTTCTTCAAAAGCACCACGCAAGTCTAACCAGCGTGACCTTCATGCCAAGGCAGTTTTTCTCTCTTGGTCAACAAATAAATGTTTGGATTATTTTTCCTTTTGGCAATATTAGAATCAAACAAAACTAAGCCAAAATCGCCCATCCCAGGTGATGCTACAGGTTTCCCTTCCAGTTCCAGTTAATGCACGATAATTAATTCGCCCACTCGTTCCAAGTAGATTACAGCCATCCATCAACATTTCCAAAATTACACAAATAGCCATCTGTAATGCTCACTTAATATTTTGGCTCCAAACATCTGACAGACTATGAAGTCATCCGTTGCTAAAAGTTAGTACATTTGTTGTGGGGTTGTAAAATACTAACTGTCCTGTCCTTTCCCTTAGAGTACTTCTGGAGTGCACCTCTCCAACATTTGCCACCGAGTGTTCTCCTAGATTGAAATGCATTGTTGGGATCCAGACAGCCCAAGACAGAACAGAAAATTCTTACCGATCTGGTTTCCCATTCAAACTGATTATAAGAATGGATGGTGATTTCTTCTTAGGCCCTGGAGGAAACCATTATCACCTTGTGGTGGGATGGCCCGTAAGGTAGGAGGCCAGGTAGCACAATGACATCTGCATTAATTCAGGCCTTGGAATTACGAAAGATTCTTGTAGCTGCATTGCAGTTTTTCACCTTAGTGTTTGGACACATCTAATTAGAGACTTGACACATCTTGTTATTAATAAAATAAAGAAAAAATGGATTGGATGTTTTGCAAGAATGATGGTGAGCTTGCACCAGTGGGTTCATGCTCATGCAATGAATCCATGGCCCATGTTTGTATATACTAGTAAACACCTGTGTGGTATGCATATGAGCAGCTACCCTCGATATGAGGTGTAGGGTTCAAGCCACAGCAATCCCAGCTGTGAAGACAGCCTATCAACCCGCAAAACAAGTGTCTATGGAAATTCATCCAGGACATGGTTGTTCCAAAAATGCTCTTTCAAAAGGCAACTGGACTTCATTTTTTTTTTTGAAGATATTTCACTTTTCACTCAACATGCTTCTTCAGTTCTGACTGAATAAGAAGTCATAACTGAAGAAGCTTCTTGGATGAGAAGCTAAACGTCTTCAAGGAAAAACAAAGCCCAGCTGCCTTTTGAAAAAGCACCTTTGGGACCGGCAAAACAAGTCTGTAGAATGGGTTGAGTCCTTTGAATTTGATGAAGACCAGGAGTCTTAACTGAACCCATGAGAACAAATTAGCAAGACAGGGCAAGAAGGGACCCCATTATGTTGGATTGTTCCATTAAATAACTCACATGGAAACTATATTCCAGTATTCAAGGTAAACAGGAAATTTGTTCATGCATAGAATGGATGTGGTCACATGCATTGGAAGTTTTCAGTCATCAATCTTCCAGTTGTGGTTAGCAACATCTGAACCGACAATGGATCTCACCATGAGTAGAACTCTCTGGACTGGGGTGTCTAACCCTGCAAGTTTAAGACTTGTGAACTTCAACTCCCGGAATTAATCAATGGCTGGCTGGGGAATTCTGTGAGTTGAATTCCATAGGTCTTAAAGTTGCTAAGGTTGGACACTTCTGCTCCGGTCAATCTGAAAGCCTCTTGACAAAGTCTCCCAAGGAAATTGAGGATAAGGCTTGGGTACACTGGCACATCTCTTTAATGCATAATTAAATACATTCATCAGGCCAAGTGCCAAAATCAAACTGAAGCCTGGAACTCAGTTGGAACTTTGCATTTCCCTAAGGCTGGAATGAGACTCTGTTTGATGCAGTGATTAAAGGTGCTGAATTAGATGCCAGGAGACCATCTGTTCTAGTCCTGCCTAAGGCTATGTTGCCTATCTCAGGACTTTAGTTATTTTTTCTTTCTCTTTTGCCTTCCAGGCACTCTTGACTTTTAACAACTACATGGACAAATCTAAGCCGAATGTGGGAAACATTTCCAGAAGTAATAATAATAATAATAATAATAATAATAATAATAATAATAATAATAATAATAATAATAATAATAATAATAATAATAATAATGATGATGATGATGATGATGATGATGATGATGATGATGATGATGATGATGATGATGATGATGATGATGATGATGTTGGAAGGGACCTTGGAAGTCATCTAGTCCAACCCCCTGCTCAGGCAGGAAACCCTATACCATTTCGGACAAATGGCTGTCCAGTCTCTTCTTAAAAACTTCCAGTGTTGGAGCATTCACTGCTTCTGGAGGCAGGTTGTTCCATTGGTTAATTGTTCTAACTGTCAGGAAGTTTCTCCTTAGTTCTAGGTTGCTTCTCTCCTTGATCAGTTTCCATCCGTTGCTTCTTGTCCTGCCTTCAGGCGCTTTGGAAAATAGCTTGACTCCCTTTTCTTTGTGGCAGCCCCTGAGATATTGGAACATGGCTATCATGTCCCCCCTTGTCCTTCTCTTCATTAAACTAGTCATACCCAATTCCAGCAGCCGTTCCTTGAATGTTTTAGCCTCCAGTCCCCTAATCATCTTTGTTGCTCTTCTCTGCACTCTTTCTAGAGTCTCAACATCTTTTTTACATCGTGGTGACCAAAACTGGATGCAGTATTCCAAATGTGGCCTTACTAAGGCATTGTAGAGTGGTATTAATACTTCACGTGATCTTGATTCTATCCCTTTGGGAGTGGTTTGCCCTCCCTTTCTTCTTCCAAAGCCTGAGAGAGAGGGACTGGCTGAAACTCAACCGGCTTCTGCACCTAAAGTAGGATTAGAACTCATAATCGCCTGGCTTCTAATCCCAAACTTTAACCACGTCACCAAACTAGAGTTTGCTGTCTCTCATCCTCTATCCTGCATATAGGAAACCACCTCTTACCAAAGGAACAGCATAGCTTTTTGCTGCTGTTCAAGTTTTTTTATTAGATTTGTGGCTGATGTTTTAATCAAGGGAAGCACAGAGCAATGACAAATCTCTCTCTCTCGTGAAATCTGAAGTGGTATAATACATTAACTCTCCCCTATCCTTCTATTCCTATCTAACTCGGTTGTATCAAATGCTTCTTGCATTAGGAATCCAACCACTAATTTTCTTTTTTTTATAGAAAGTAAAACGAAAAAAAAAAAAAGTCGATGTTCCTTTGGTTCGATTAGGTTTCTCGGTGGCCCTAAAAGTATTTCTCTGATCCTCTTCTGATTTGAGTTTGTCTGTCATAGATAAAAAAAAAGTCTTTAGAACATACCGTATTAATAACTAATAATAGAAAAAAAAAACCGTGTATGCTATTCCATGAATCACTGCTTCTAAAAATCATTTTATATCCTCACATAAAAGGCCTTCTTAGAAATCAGGGAGAACTTAATGATGTTTTTCAGATGTACTTTGAAGCACTTCTTTCATATAGATTTATAGATGGCAATTAAAAAAAAGAAGTCCTTTTTTTTTTTGAGTTGTCTGTAAAGCAAGACGGACAAATGGAGAAGAAGACCATCTTGCAAACTTACAGGTCCTTGATGCTCTCGGAGCTTGGTTGCTTTCTTGCAGGTATCTCATTACCCAAACTAGGTAACATCATAGTTACCTAGTTTGCTGGAATTGGGTATGTCTAGTTTAATGAAAAGATGTAAAAAAGATGCTGAGACTCTAGAAAGAGTACAGAGAAGAGCAACAAAGATGATTAGGGGACTGGAGGCTAAAGCATATAAGGAACGGTTGCTGGAATTGGGTATGTCTAGTTTAACGAAGAGAAGGACGAGGGGGGACAGGATAGCAGTGTTCCAATATCTCAGGGGCTGCCCCAAAGAAGAGGGAGTCAAGCTATTTTCCAAAGCGCCTGAAGGCAGGACAAAAAGCAACGGATGGAAACTGATCAAGGAGAGAAGCAACCTGGAACTAAGGAGAAACTTCCTGACAGTTAGAACAATTAACCAGTGGAACAACCTGCCTCCAGAAGTGGTGAATGCTCCAACACTGGAAGTGTTTAAGAAGAGACTGGACAGCCATTTGTCTGAAATGGTATAGGATTTCCTGCCTGAGCAGGGGGTTGGAGAAGAAGACCTCCATGGTCCCTTCCAACTCCTATTCTATTCTATTCTATTCTATTCTATTCTATTCTATTCTATTCTATTCTATTCTATTCTATTCTATTCTATTCTATTCTACTCTACTCTACTCTACTCTACTCTACTCTACTCTACTCTACTCTACTCTATGTAATGAAACATCGGCAAGAAAACGACTAACCTCAGAGAGCACCGAAGACCTCTCATTTCAACCTTGAGCTACAAACAGTCCACTTTATAGGTAAGACTCTACTTGCAAAGTTCTGAAAGCAAAAATAGCCTTTCTACCGGTAGGTAGATCATAGGAATTCCCCTTTCAGGTAGCCCAGTCATGCTACTTTATATATTCCTCATTATCCCCCTTTCCATCCTTCAATACATACAGTGGTCATTTGCAAATCTGACAGAGGATTTGCACAGACTGAGAAGAGCTAATGAACTGCAGCAAATCAGTCCATCTGTGGCAAGAAGAAGGCAGGGTCCTGTTACTCATGCAGTTGGTCCGTCAACAGCATGTTCCACTGTTTCCACTTTATGAACAGGCCTAACAAAATGAGTTGTCTCCTTCTGGTCCCTTTTCATTCCACCCTAAGAAGGAAAATGCTACTTCAGATTGCATTTCTTTTATCACCTCCTGGCTGGGGAGGGAGACTGCCACTTAACATTCCATCTGGAAATATCAGAGTGAAGCCTTAACACCATCCTCTAAAACAGTGGTTCTCAACCTTTTTAATGCCGCGACCCCAACCGGTTGTAAGTTGAGGACTAAACCGGTCGTAAGTCAAGGACTACCCAACCGGTCGTAAGTCGAGGACTTTCCCTGCCTGGGAGCACCGCGCATGCATGGTTCCGCCCCCTGCGCCGGCCGAGGCGTAGCTGGCAAGCGGCAACCACCAGCTGGCCCAGCCCAAGGGAGGTAAGGCACCCGCCGGAAAAGGGGAAAAAAATGGCGGACAAAAAAAATGGCGGACAAAAATGGCGGACAGTCTTGCTTGGCGACCCCCGTGAAATGGTCGATCGACCCCAAATGGGGTCCCGACCCACAGGTTGAGAACCACTGCTCTAAAAGGCAGCCTCTGGACACACCTTCACCTTTTGGAAATGCCCTTGGGGGACAGGGGGAAGAGCCACAGTAAGGGACACACTGTTGGATAAGAGGCTGCAGAAGGAATGTGGACAAGGCAAACATCTCAGAAGGGACCCTTTCTAGTTTTGGGGGCTGTGAAGGCGATTGAAAAAGAAATGCACTTTCAGACTTACAAGATTCTTTTAATGTAACTTTGCCATAAATTAAAATTAGTCCATCTGGTCATGCTTCCTGTTTGGACTACCTCGTAAGTCGGACACACTTACTCATCGAAGAGCTGGACACAAATGGCCTTTTGACAATCTCCATCAATGTAATAGTCACAGTTTGCAGAGACCTGCTTCTGTAGCAACAAAGCTTTATGGGAGAAATTCTCTCAGGACGCTTCTCACTGGAGTGTAAAGAAAGCAGAGGAGGCCAGGGAAGTTTAATGAAGAATGAGATAGTCAATCACATCCTTGACCCTCTCATATAAGTCCAAAAATATGCTATTCTATCAGGAGAATTTCTCTGGACATTTTTTTTCCCTTTGAAAAAATTTCTAAAGTAAATTTCCTTTCAATTACAGTAAGTCACAATAAGTAGGAAACAAATGGATGATTTATCTTTCTCAATCCTAATTTGAGAGGTTGTTCAATCCAGGTATGTAAAGGAAGAATATGAAGATGAGGTTTTGGGGTTACTCAAGACTAAGGACCAAACTGAATAGGCTAAACTGATGTCAACTACTCAGAATCTTTTCCAAAGGAACCGTGACTGTCTACTTATACGCATTATTGGCAACATCTCTGTGAAATATAATATAGAATAGGATTTATTGGCCAAGAGTGATTGGACACATAAGGAATTTGTTTCCGATGCACAAGCTCTCAGTGTACCCTCAAACAGCAAAGTAATAAGTCATAGGCCATAAATCATAAGATACAATAATAAATCATAAGATACAAATGACAATTGATAAATCATAATGTACCAACAGAAGAAGGTAGCAGGGAAAGAATGGAGGCGAGGAAGATGAGAAAGATGAGAAGATGACAAGGATAATATGAAAATTGTAACCAAATCTGCACTGTCCTCCTTCCTTCTTTTTTTGTACAAATTATAACAATGTTATTGTCAGTACATCTGAGGTTGAGAGCACCATCTTTTTTTTTTTTAAGCTTGGTATGTTTTCCTGCACAATGGAACAGAAGTAGGCCCTTCCACAATTATCCATAACTTTCCCTCTGTTCTTCTCCACAAAGAAACAAAGCAAAAGTTTAGGCTGCCGTGCCACAATGCTAAGCTATTTCAACTGGCTGATTTGAAAAGAAGGAAAGAAAAAGTGGTTCCTAAAGCGGAGGGCAAAGCATTAAAGACGCAAGTCCTGTCGCGATACAAGTTAATAAAATTCAACAAACAGCTCAGTAAGAAGAACGTTGAAAGAAGCCTTGAAGTCAGGGATTAATGAAGAGATCCTTTCAATTTCAAAAGGATCCAGCTATATATATCAAAAGTTCTATTAAAGCATCTCGTTTTTTCCAACAGTTGAGAGAGAAACCTCTACTGGGATGGGTTTATGTACAGGGTNTGGCCTAGGGAGAATTTTTAAACAGGGACAATTCTTAATTTAATTTTAACTAATTATACAGCGAAAAAATATTTGGTTTTTAACAGGTTTTTATGGGGGGATGATGTTTTAAGTGTTTTAATATGCTGTAAGCCGCCCTGAGTCCTATAGGGAGAAGGGCGGCATATAAATCCATGTTAAATAAATAAAATAAAAAAATGCTCTCGGAGCTTGGTTGCTTTCTTGCAGGTATCTCATTACCCAAACTAGGTAACATCATAGTTACCTAGTTTGCTGGAATTGGGTATGTCTAGTTTAATGAAAAGATGTAAAAAAGATGTTGAGACTCTAGAAAGAGTACAGAGAAGAGCAACAAAGATGATTAGGGGACTGGAGGCTAAAGCATATAAGGAACGGTTGCTGGAATTGGGTATGTCTAGTTTAACGAAGAGAAGGACTAGGGGTGACATGATAGCAGTGTTCCAATATCTCAGGGGCTGCCCCAAAGAAGAGGGAGTCAAGCTATTTTCCAAAGCGCCTGAAGGCAGGACAAAAAGCAACGGATGGAAACTGATCAAGGAGAGAAGCAACCTGGAACTAAGGAGAAACTTCCTGACAGTTAGAACAATTAACCAGTGGAACAACCTGCCTCCAGAAGTGGTGAATGCTCCAACACTGGAAGTGTTTAAGAAGAGACTGGACAGCCATTTGTCTGAAATGGTATAGGATTTCCTGCCTGAGCAGGGGGTTGGACAAGAAGACCTCCATGGTCCCTTCCAACTCCTATTCTATTCTATTCTATTCTATTCTATTCTATTCTATTCTATTCTATTCTATTCTATTCTATTCTATTCTATTCTATTCTACTCTACTCTACTCTACTCTACTCTACTCTACTCTACTCTACTCTACTCTATGTAATGAAACATCGGCAAGAAAACGACTAAGCTCAGAGAGTACCAAAGACCTCTCATTTCAACCCTGAGCTATAAACAGTCCACTTTATAGGTAAGACTCTACTTGCAAATGAAAGCAAAAATAGCCTTTCTACCAGTAGGTAGATCATAGGAATTCCCCTTTCAGGTAGCCCAGTCATGCTACTTTATATATTCCTCATTTATCCCCCTTTCCATCCTTCGATACATATAGTGGTCATTTGCAAATCTGACAGAGGGTTTGCACAGACTGAGAAGAGCTAATGAACTGCAGCAAATCAGTCCATCTGTGGCAAGAAGAAGGCAGGGTCCTGTTACTCTTGCAGTTGGTCCGTCAACAGCATGTTCCACTGTTTCCACTTTATGAACAGGCCTAACAAAATAAGTTGTCTCCTTCTGGTCCCTTTTCATTCCACCCTAAGAAGGAAAATGCTACTTCAGATTGCATTTCTTTTATCACCTCCTGGCTGGGGAGGGAGACTGCCACTTAACATTCCATCTGGAAATAGAGTGAAGCCTTAACACCATCCTCTAAAACAGTGGTTCTCAACCTTTTTAATGCCGCGACCCCAACCGGTTGTAAGTTGAGGACTAAACCGGTCGTAAGTCAAGGACTACCCAACCGGTCGTAAGTCGAGGACTTTCCCTGCCCGGGAGCGCCGCGCATGCGTGGTTCCGCCCCCTGCACCGGCCGAGGCGTAGCTGGCAAGCGGCAGAGACGGAGCAGGCCGACCACCAGCTGGCCCAGCCCAAGGGAGGTAAGGCACCCACCGGAAAAGGGGGAAAAAATGGCGGACAAAAAAAATGGCGGACAAAAATGGCGGACAGCCTTGCTTGGCGACCCCCGTGAAATGGTCGATCGACCCCAAATGGGGTCCCGACCCACAGGTTGAGAACCACTGCTCTAAAAGGCAGCCCTGACACACCTTCACCTTTTGGAGATGACCTTGGGGGACAGGGGGAAGAGCCACAGTAAGGGACACACTGTTGGATAAGAGGCTGCAGAAGGAATGTGGACAAGGCAAACATCTCAGAAGGGACCCTTTCTAGTTTTGGGGGCTGTGAAGGCGATTGAAAAAGAAATGCACTTTCAGACTTACAAGATTCTTTTAATGTAACTTTGCCATAAATTAAAATTAGTCCATCTGATCATGCTTCCTGTTTGGACTACCTCGTAAGTCGGACACACTTACTCATCGAAGAGCTGGACGCAAATGGCCTTTTGACAATCTCCATCAATGTAATAGTCACAGTTTGCAGAGACCTGCTTCTGTAGCAACAAAGCTTTATGGGAGAAATTCTCTCAGGACGCTTCTCACTGGAGTGTAAAAAAAGCAGAGGAGGCCAGGGAAGTTTAATGAAGAATGAGATAGTCAACCACATCCTTGACCCTCTCATATAAGTCCAAAAATATGCTATTCTATCAGGAGAATTTCTCGGGACATTTTTTTTCCCTTTGAAAAAATTTCTAAAGTAAATTTCCTTTCAATTACAGTAAGTCACAATAAGTAGGAAACAAATGGATGATTTATCTTTCTCAATCCTAATTTGAGAGGTTGTTCAATCCAGGTATGTAAAGGAAGAATATGAAGATGAGGTTTTGGGGTTACTCAAGACTAAGGACCAAACTGAATAGGCTAAACTGATGTCAACTACTCAGAATCTTTTCCAAAGGAACCGTGACTGTCTACTTATACGCATTATTGGCAACATCTCTGTGAAATATAATATAGAATAGGATTTATTGGCCAAGAGTGATTGGACACATAAGGAATTTGTTTCCGATGCACAAGCTCTCAGTGTACCCTCAAACAGCAAAGTAATAAGTCATAGACCATAAATCATAAGATACAATAATAAATCATAAGATACAAATGACAATTGATAAATCATAATGTACCAACAGAAGAAGGTAGCAGGGAAAGAATGGAGGCGAGGAAGATGAGAAAGATGAGAAGATGACAAGGATAATATGAAAATTGTAACCAAATCTGCACTGTCCTCCTGCCTTCTTTTTTCGTACAAATTATAACAATGTTATTGTCAGTACATCTGAGGTTGAGAGCACCATCTTTTTTTTTTTTAAGCTTGGTTTGTTTTCCTGCACAATGGAACAGAAGTAGGCCCTTCCACAATTATCCATAACGTTCCCTCTGTTCTTCTCCACAAAGAAACAAAGCAAAAGTTTAGGTTGCCGTGCCACAATGCTAAGCTATTTCAACTGGCTGATTTGAAAAGAAGGAAAGAAAAAGTGGTTCCTAAAGCGGAGGGCAAAGCATTAAAGACGCAAGTCCTGCCGCGATACAAGTTAATAAAATTCAACAAACAGCTCAGTAAGAAGAACGTTGAAAGAAGCCTTGAAGTCAGGGATTAATGAAGAGATCCTTTCAATTTCAAAAGGATCCAGCTATATATATCAAAAGTTCTATTAAAGCATCTCGTTTTTTCCAACAGTTGAGAGAGAAACCTCTACTGGGATGGGTTTATGTACAGGGTNTAAAAATTACCCTAGGCCAGTCCTGCAAGCTGGAATAACCAAGTCTTGAGGGCGCGGCGAAAGGAAGGGAGATCAGGGATAACCCTGATCTCTGGGGGCAGTTCATTCCAGAGGGTGGGAGCTCCCACAGAGAAGGCCCTCCCCCTTGGGGTCGCCAGCCGGCACTGTCTGGCTGACGGCACCCTGAGGAGACCCACTCAAGGTTTGTAAATCTTTTTTCTCTGTTTCTCTCCAACAAGCCAGGAAAGACAAAAAAAAGAGGATGGATGGAAGGAAGGAAGGAAGGAAGGAAGGAAGGAAGGAAGGAAGGAAGGAAGGAAGGAAGGAAGGAAGGAAGGAAGGAAGGAAGGAAGGAAGGAAGGAAGTTTCTTGATGAGACCACTGCAGGATTATCAGCAGAAAATAATATTTCTATTGGATCAGTTCAAATTAATCAATTTGGATTAATCAATCCAAAATAAACCTGCAGGAATAATGCTAGGAAGAAGAAGATGATGATGATGATGATGATGATGATGATGATGATGAGGAGGAGGAGGAGGAGGAGGAGGAGGAGGAGGAGGACGATGACGACGACAATAACAACTTCCTGGTTCCCCATCCCACCAAATACTGAACTGTCTGTTGAACCCATGCATAACCCTACAGGGTGAAAACAATGTTGGAAGCATTCTTAATCTGTTACTAGATAAAGCAATGCCCAGTAATGAACCAGCCCTTGTGTTGTGTAAACCATAGATTGTTGCAAAGCATCAGGAATGAACACAGGACATAATTTGTCCCTCAAATAAAGATAGTTAATGAAGTGGTCTGCAGCTGAAGGCATATAGTCAAACCTCTGCCTTACAATTCTTCACATAAACCTATATTATTTTGATTTGAAGTGGTGCAGTGTATCAGAAGCAACACAATATGATCCTTCTCATAGAGCATACATACCAGAATGGGTCAAGTTTATGGCTATGAAAACATGACACACTGGGCTTCAAAATAGCCTGCCAGATTTTCACTGAAAGTGTATCCAAACTCAATCAATCCGATGAGTTTGGTGTCGATATGTCACGAGAACCCAGAAAATGGATTAACTGGGGGGGGGGGATAAAAAGATAAAATTTTCAGCTATTTATGAAGTTGAAAAACTATCAATGAGATTACTGAGGATTTGTGATCTGAAATCCAGGCACTTGCCTGAGAACTGTTTTATTTTCTGAGTCTATCACTTCTTCTCTTTTCCCCTTTTTTCTTTTATGAAATATTTCTGCTGAAAAATGAAGTATTTCTGAGAATGTGCCTTTGAAAAGGCAATGTTTCTTGTGAAAAGGGACATGGCTCATCTGTAAAACCATCCCTTCAAATGTAGGTATTGTTGTTTCCTTTTCAGCTTATTGTCATCAGTGTTACAGAGTTTTTGTATCTAGTTGGGTCCTCAGAAACATTTACTGGGTTTCAATCCAGGCAACAGAGACGGGTACTTCTGGAACCATGGTGAGGATGGAAGTGAACTGGGGAAAGATCCTGGACGTTGTGTGGTACTTCAGAGAAGATGATGCAGCCCATAATATACCACAATCTTTTTGTTGTAGCCCCTAGGGCAGGGGTAGGCAACCTTGGCTCTTTTATGACTCGTGGACTTCAACTCCCAGAATTCCTGAGCCAGCCATGCTGAGGGGAAAGGGAGAGGTTTCCAAGCTGAGCCATGCTGGCTCAGGAATTCTGGGAGTTGAAGTCCACGAGTCATAAAAGAGCCAAGGTTGCCTACCCCTGCCCTAGGGAGACTGTTAGAATCAGCACCATTACAAATAAGAGTTGTGAAAAAAATGCAGTGTCTAAATTTGATTTGATTGAATTCCCTCACTAAACTGACCTTCCAAATCAAATTGGAGCATTGAATTTTATTGTCAAACTGAATTATATATTTCCAAAGCACTTGTGAGGTAACTACTTATACTCAAGCATAAATCATAATTTCCCCAAAATTCAGAAATACAAATTAAAATAATTTGATATGTCTATTTGATTAAAAAATTCAAATAAAGTCAAATTATTTTCCAGAGTTTTTTTAAATTACTCCATTAAATTGAACCCTTTGCTTCCCCAGTTTAAATCAATGATTGTATATATTGTTAATGTACCAGAGTATTTTTTTCTTTTGTGAAGCCCAGAAATTTGTAAGCTCTATCAGCTCTGAGTGAGAGCATCTCAGTTAAAAATGGATTATTATTTTTTTAGCAATAGTTAACAGCATTTCATCTGAACACAAAAAATGAGTGTTTTCTGTAGTTGAAACTGTCCTGGCAGATTTAGTGGCTTATTAAAAATTATTGTCCTTTAGTTCTTCTTCCTCTTTAGTGACAAAGCTGTTTCAACAAACTGCTCTCAATAACTTCATATTGGAGTCTCTAGGCTGTTTATTTTCAAAGTACTGTATTTCTTTCACCGTTAAATTTCATTTTGGGCACTGTTGTTTAAAAACAGTGATTTCCCAATACTTTTGACCTAGAAATTCAGCTAAATGTATGTATTTCCCTGGAAAGCTTTCAGAATATGTGACAATGTGTCATGCTGCAGGGCTCATACTGAACAAAGTCATAAAATGCCCCTCACTGTTCAACAATATAAGTGTCCAAGTGTGAGTTTGATGCTTGAATGTTTAGCATTGATTTTGGCTTCAGTTATGGAACATTTAGACTTAATTCACCAACTTCTTGGATATGAGCCTGTTGTGAGACAGAAGGAAGAGGAAGGAAGGAAGGAAGGAAGGAAGGAAGGAAGGAGGAGGAGGAGGAGGAGGAGGAGGAGGAGGAGGAGAAGGAGAAGGAGAAGGAGAAGGAGAAGGAGAAGAAGAAGAAGAAGAAGAAGAAGAAGAAGAAGAAGAAGAAGAAGAAGAAGAACAACAACAACAACAACAACAACAACAACAACAACAACAACAACAACATGATATATTGGCTAAAGTTTAGTCTAGGATTCAAGAGACCAGAGTTCAAACCCCATTCATCTTTGGAATACCTTGAGTAGCTTTTATCTTGGTGTGGAGATAAAATAAAAGGAAAATCATGTGCACTTTCTTGAGTTTTCAGAGAAAAGCATAAACATGTAGTGTTCATTTCCCAAAAAGACATTTTGCAGCATGCAGGTGCGTGACAACCCCTGTCTGAAATTCTTTAAAACAACCACATCTGTAATGTGAGGACTAAGAAAGGACATTATCAGAGGATATATTGTCCATAAATCCTAAACATTTGTGGAATTACATTTAGAGCCCCGTGCAATTCTAATGAGTGCAGCAAATAAGTAAATACTTTATAAACAGAAGGACATGCATACATACATACATACATACATACATACATACATACATACATACATACGGGATTGGGTCCCTTCTCAATTCCATTTGATATATACAGTATTTACAGGTCCAGGCAAACGAGGTCCAGGCAGAAGAAGAACATCGTGGCTTCAAAATCTCAGGGACCGGTTTGGACAAAACTCAGCAACAGTTTTTCGTGCGGCTGCTGATAAAAACAGGATCGCCAACATGATCGCCAACGTCTGATAACGGATATGGCACAAGAAGAAGAACTTTCTGAATAGCAGATTTCATAGAATCATAGAGTTGGAAGGGAACTTCAGGATTTTCCAGCAATCCCCCCAAAACCCGGTTATGCCATCAGTCCTGGGGACTGAGTGAGACACTGAGGCAGTTCCATGGTTATTAACATCTGGCATTCTCTCTTAGCGTTGTGTTTTTAATTTTTTTAAAAAATAATAATGCATGCTTTATACATTAATTGGTCTTTAGTCTTGTTGTATATTGCCCAAAGTCATTTTTTTTGTGAGAGGGCTGCCATGTAAACTTGACAAATAAATAAATAACAAAGGTAAAGGAAAAGGTCCGAAGACATTTTCATGGTCATGTGGCCAGCATGAATGCTGTTATCTTCCTAACAAAATGGTACCTATTTATCTACTCACATTTGCATGCTTTCAAACTGCTAAATGGGCAGGAGCTGAGGCAAATAATGGGTGCTCACCCTGTCCTGCGGTGCTCAGGTCTTGAACCGGACTGTTAGCTTTCCAGTTGACAAGCTCAGTGTTTTTAACTATTGAGCCATTGTTCCCCCATAAATAATAAAGGAACATCATTATTAACTCTGAATCACAAGGCTGCACCTACTATAAACTAAACGCTGAGGGGGTAGCATGGAGTAGTCATTGAGGTCTTGGAAATCCTGTCTCAGGCAGGTTGATGGCTGACCAGTCTCCTTAAGTTCACATCACATCCCTCTGTTACTGTTAAAAGAGATCATTGGAGGTTGCCCTGGATAAAGGTTGGGCTATAAATTTCATGAATATCCAATTATTACCCGCAATACAATTTTATGCCTCTTTTACATTCAAGTGACCTTGCTAAATTTCATTGGCCATTAATAGTCTCTTTCTCTTTGCAATTAAATTGGGAATTCATTTGGTCTCACAGTAGACAGTAAAATTAGGATATTTTAAGCAGTATAGGGTGTGTGTGTTTTTTTAAAATCAATTCCTTTTGCACCTCTAGCCGTTTACCAGTTTTGTAGCATTTCCATCTCCGTCATAACCTCAAGCAGTCGGATAGCATTGGAAGGTGTGGTGCTGAATTTTAAACACTGTTTTGGTTAACTGGAATTGGCTGGTTTTTGCTAAACAGTCTTAAAGAGTTGATTTGCTCAGTGGGAGACTGTATATCCAGAGAGATATTTAAGGGAAAACTTGAAATTATTTTCCCTGTTTCTGTAAGGTGTTTTCTTCTTTCCTTTCCCCCTCTTTTAGTAACTCTCTTCATGAATGGATTCAACCAATAATGAAATCTATTCTCATTATATTCAACTCACATCCTACCGTCTGCTATTTTGTTAAAAAAAAAAAAAAAGAGGCCGCTGGGATAGGATGAAAAATTTAGCTGGTTTAACTAGGATTAACCTGAATAAGCCACCTTTCTTTCATTTGATTTATGGTTGAGTTCTCTCCTGTCTGGTGATGATCAATGTATCGCTATAAAGTGGATATTTAATTCATTAACATGGTTTGACAAATAATTAAAGCCTAAAAAGCTGAAATACTGTTGAGAAGCTGTGGAGGTTGGGAGTCTCGAAAGATAAGTCTAAAAAATGGCCAGTTTCGTGCCTTGAAAATGAGATGCCCTCTTAAAATCTATTTATTTATTAAATTTATATGCTGCTCATCTATCTCACTGTTGAGCGACTCTGGAAGCTTATTGCTACATACTTGCAAGGGTCCAAGGTCTAATGTTCTGTGTTCAGCTATATCAACTGGCAATCCATCTTAACCATAGTTTGAATCCCTGTACTTGCTAAATCTCTCAGCGTTATTGTACTCTTTCTTCTTCTCTGTTAAATAAAGACATCTGTCAAATTTGGTTTAGAAGGGAAAGACAGAAAAAGGCCACGTGATAGAGACTTATAAATAGCAGGCGGAGAAAGTAGATAGATCTCTCTGTCAAGTGGCATTGCAGAAGACCATTGTCTTTTGAGGAGAACATCTTTTGAGTTCTCCTTAATATTGAGAAGACTCTAGAAGTTTAGATTTCATTCTAAAGAATGGAAAGGGAGGAATCTTCACACAGCTCTAGGGTTATCTGTATAGTCCCTAGGCTCTTCTCTATCTTCCCGGATTCTGTCAGTTTGCATGAGAAACAGATTTATTCAATTATGTTTCATATTTCTTAACTACCTATCTCTCTTGGAGATGGACCATCTAAATGGACCGTCCCCGCAGATGCACTATCTAGCCAATGTCAGGTCTTACAATCTTAGTTCCAGGAAACAGAGCCATGAGGTTTTGGTGCCTGACATTGCCCTTTGAGCTAGGAGCTTTGACACAGACTTGGTGCTGTGTATTGTACAACTTGAGTGTTTTAGGATCTTTCTGTTCTTCCCTTGGTGCTCCCAACTGCCCAACCAAGGTTTGTTATCATTTGGCTTGGTATGTTATGCTTTTGTGTTTCTGTTTAAATCTGCCTGCTAAGGTTAATAATAAAGCTTGCAATCTCCTTACTTCCTTGTGTATTTATTGTCTCTGGGTCCTCAAAGAACCCACTGTTGGCCACTTGGCCATTTATTTCTTAATTAAACTTAGATGCTTCCCCTCCAAGTACATCTTGGAGATGTACTTCCCTATGGAAACTCTGGAATCAATGCAAAAATACAGAAGCATTTTTCCAGTACAGAATTTCCAACTTGGAAATCTTTAAAATAGTATTCACTGAGGATAAAACCACCAGTAGATACTAGTTATGAAGTGCATTATCTCCAATATTTGAAACAGCGAGGCAGCTGGAACACCAGCTGGGGAACACTAACAGGAAGATGTTAATGTTTTGCTCAGGGAACAGAATGCGAACGTCTTCTCCAAAGGGGGGAGAAAATGCCTCATTAGCAAAACTGAATAAAAGTATAGAGACAAAAAAAATTGTGAATGTCAATGGAAGCTTTGTAAAAAAAAATGTACTATTTTAAGAAAATCTACTGGCAACCACTTACCTATTTGGAAAAGTGTCATCCATGTATTACCTATACAAGCAAAGTTTTTTGGAGTACTTTTTTTTTTTTAAAAAAAAGAAAAGAACAAACTGGATTCATTAATGAGACAGGGGAAAACCACAGGCCGGATAATGGGAAATGGAGTCAGGTTGAACTTGGTAGAGTTGTTCATCTCCTATGCACAGAGGGTTTAATTTCCATCAGAATTTGACAGTATCTACGGATCTTGTTTGATATCTGCTCTTTCTTGCTACAGCATGAATGAATCTCTCTTCTTCCAAATTTTCTTTGGAATGAAAATATTAGCAGATGGCATGACGGTCTCAGACAAAAGCGAATAAGGTCAGGTTTTATAGGAAAGAAGGTATACTGTAAGGAGTCCCACGGCAAATGCCTTAGCAATAAATAGTATCTGAGCAACACTGACATCCAAAATAGGAAAATAACAGAAATATACGGCTCAACAAAAAGTTTGGACTTATCCCTTGAACAGCCAGAAAGCACTGCCAGTGCTAAATATTCTTATTTATCCCGAAGCATGACATACAGTGCAAGTTTATATTTTTTTATTGTTTGCTTCTTGAACAAAAAAAAATCCCTTCTAATTCACACATTTATATTCCCATGCATACCTTCCCAACTTGGCTGGTTGGGCAAGGTTTGAGTTTCAGAAGAAAGTGTAGGCAAGGATTGGGTTTCCCATATATGTCTCTACCTTGCAACAAGCTTGAACTAATCTCTGTGGAGATTCTCAGTCATCTAGGTCATGGTTGTCCCAAAGTTGTGTTTTTTTTAAAAAGGCAACTTTTTTTGTTTAAGCTTGAAGACGTATCGCTTCTTCTCCAAGAAACTTGACTAATCTCATTCTGGCAGTTTACTCACGACTCCTGGTATTTTTCCATCAGAGGTCTGTTGTCTTATCCAGTTCACATGGGAACCATTTGAGGGGCTATCTCTTATTGTGTCTTCTTCAGTCTCCTCAAGCTTTCCCCAAGCTGAAGTTGACATCTTTCAGAGAAAAACCTTTCTGCCTTTGAACCCACTTTAAAATGATCTGATACACTCCATCTTCCATCTGTGGAATGTCCATTCATACAAACCTGTGGCAAAAAAACCCCTACTTATTATCACTATGCTATAACTTACTCAAATTCTCCTACTTTGGACACAATATGTGGAACCTGAGGGATGCTCTAATGCTGAGAAACTGGAAAGACAGCAAAGAGGATGACCAGCACCAAGGTGGATGGACTTAGTTACAGTAGTGATGGTTCACAACTGGAAGACCTGAAGGGTCAAGCTAGAATTGTCATAATGAAAATCTATCTTATGTGGCCACTAAGAGTTGATAACAACTTGATGGCATATAACCAATCAATTATTCAAACAAGCAATTTGCTATTGATCATACACTGACACGAATACACTGATTCAAGGCTTATTAATTAAATTAAACAAAATGTATTCTAACAGTCTAGGAGCCATGGTGGTGCAGTGGTTAGAATGCAGGATTGCAGGCTAACTCTGCCCACTGCCAGAGTTCGATCCTGACCGGCTCAAAGTTGACTCAGCCTTCCAACCTTCCAAGGCTGGTAAAAATGAGGACCCAGATTGTTGGGGGCAAGATGCTGACTCTGTAAACTGCTTAGAGAATGTTGTAAAGCATTATGAAGTGTGACACCCAGAAAAATACGGCATACTCCATTTAATCCTCCAGGGAAAGATGGAAGGCAAATGAGGTCCAGGCAGAAGAAGAACATCGTGGCTTCAAAAAATAAGGGACTGATTTGGACAAAACTCAGCAGCACTTTTTTGTGCGGTTGCTGATAAAAACAGGATCGCCAACATGATTGCCAACGTCTGATAATGGATATGGCACAAGAAGAAGAAAGAATATAAGTCTAAGTGCTATTACCATCTTGAAATCTTTATAGCACACTCAGAGATAGTTATAAAATTTCTAATGCAGCAGTTCCAAAATTCCCAGTCTCATTATTTGCTTGTCAGATAGTCCTAATGTTATTGGGATCCAACATACATACGAACGACTGAAATTTCTCCAGCCCTGCCTTTAGGCATGTGAAATCATTGATCCAGCACACAGAGAGCTGTTAAAAGGAACAAGTTCTAAAGATCAACATCAGCTTTCAGAACATAGTAGTCAGGGCAATGGATTCTGAACACAAACCGAGGACCACCTTTGTGCAAAGGGGGTGGAAGGCATACGACCCACTCATTTTACATGGTTAAGAAAGAGACCACACTGCTTTGCTGCAGGCTGAACACAGAGCCAGGTGAGGACAGCCAAGCGTGGAGGAGTTTTTTTTTCTTTTTTAACCTAGCCAGCTAGTTAGGCAGGAACAGCTGTCAAATTAGCAGAGCCAAGAGGCACAGTTAATTGGAGAAAGAATAAAGTGCACCCACTGAAATTGTTTGAGATAATATAGAATGGGTGCCTTATCATCTGCAGCGACAAAGAAGGAGAGATGGAAGGGAAGCAGTCACTAGAAGAGATACTAAAATAAGGCAGTATGGTGAGACCCTATTTGATTAGTTCGCTCCATGGGGACCAACCATGCTTGAGTAGATTTTATGAAATGGGTCAGAACTGTGTATGGGCTGGATCAGAATAGAAGGTGGGTGTATCTAAAACAAAACAGACTGCTTATATCCAGTCCTTAAACTGATTCAGCTCCGGTAGTCTTAGCCAGGATTACTACTGAGTTTAAGAGGATTTACATGACTGAGTTTAAGTGGATTTACAAAAACATTGTGGCAGTAACTCAAGAGAAGTACTGAAATTAATTTCAAATACTTCCAACATCCCCCAATTCTGCACCTGTGTCTTACTGGATTTTCCTTTGCTCTGTAATTTGGGAAGATTATTTAAAGAATTCTGGCCTCTTTAGAATTAGATCAGTTTGAAGAAAAAAGGCATTTGTGAAAAAAAGACATCACCCATTTTGGACAGTAGAAGGTGGAAGAAACCATGTGCAGAATTGCATTCAAACAGAAATGAACATATTTATGAATTTAGATTTCTTTCTATTTCATGTTTTCCCTGAACTAAATTCTGTTTGCTTTATGTATGTATCACTTTCAATTTTTTTTAAAGTTCAGCAATAAATTGCACACACATATAGGCCCATTTCTCATAGCACCCAGACTTTATAGTGATTTCTTCTAAATATTCACTAATACAGCTGTACCTAGGTACTTGACTGCTTCAAAAACTCGTCAAATTTGGTACTCAACACGTTTTGATATGAAAATGTTGTCCCAATACTCAGCATTTGTTTAGTACTCAAGGAAGAGAGGGACGGATGGGTAAATGCTGGGAAGGTCAATGCAAAAGGAGGGGGATGGCCACAGAGAGTCAACAGGAAGTCGGCTCTGGCAGGAAGGAAACTGACATAGGAAAAGGGATGGGCAGAAAGTTCTTCCCATACAAAACAAAAGGTCACCTGGGAAGTCACCTGGTTTGTTTGGGAAACGTCCTTTTTAATAGTCGTCACAGCTCCCAGAACTAATTGCCAAGTACCAAGGTACAACTGCATAATGCATTTTATTTACCCTTTTAACATATTTTGTTGTGAGCTTTATTTATTTTTTTTTGTTCTCAAGTTTTGAATGAGCAGTTGTATTGTGACATTTAGAGAGTATGTATCACAAAAAATGACGGAGTTTTCATTCCTATAATGGTCTGCACGCACAGACTAAAGTAAAGAAGCATATTATGCACTTGAAAACAATTTCTTCTATTCTTTGATGAAGAATGTATAACCTATTACCATAGCTGTCAAGGATTTATAGCTTGCTTATTTATATTTCTGGGTTCTATTCTTAGCTAATGCTTTCCTGCTAATTAGCTGGAATTAGACTCATTTCTCTTGGCTTTTATAATAGCATGTCAAATAAACCACGATAACAAAAGCAGCATTTTGCGATCCTGATGCTGTTCAAAATCACGGCAGAAGTTTTCATGTCTCCTTGGCTTCTGGAGATAAATGCTGAGTGATGCATATCCTTCGTAGGGTAAAACTAAAGCATATGGTTACGGACTATAAGTGATTTAAGAAGCAGTAAGACCATCGTCTGGGTTTATAAGATGGTGTCATGCAGCGCTGTGCTTGAGGAGGAAAGGGATTTTATAAACAAACACAGGGCCTCGGAATGTGAAATGAAGAATCTGTTTAATCTGCATGTAATCTCTGTGTTTGAATACAAGAGGGTGGGCTCGCTATGTTTTCCTTTTCCAAGATTCATCTGTAGCTGCTGTGTGTCAAGTTATCTAATACTTGAGTAAGCATCAAAAGGCGGTGAATTATGAACTCCTGCAATACTGTGCCAGTGCAGGCAGATGTAGACTTGGCTTCCCCCAAGAATTTAAAGTACCGGGAGAAGGAAATTTTAATTTCAGGTTTAAAAAGCATTTGGATCCCAGAGTTAAGCAGCCGTTACATCTCTAGTAGTGAGTAGAAAAACTACAAACCTTTTTTTGGGGGGGGACTTTCTTCCATTTGAACTTATCTTTGGTTTGCTTCTTCATGCACTTGCTTCCATCCCCAGAAGCTAGTTGGATGGAAACCAGAGGAAAAGGTTTCTAACCAATGGTGCTCAAGTTATGACATTTACATTCTGGAAATGTTTTCTTGTTTTTCTCTCTTACTGGCAAGCAAAAATGGTATTTAATGGATTGATCATTTAATGGGGAAACAATATTGCAGATATGCAGCTTAATGTGTACTTTTGATCTTCAGCTTCTAGCCCAGTGTTTCTCAACCTTGACAATTTTAAGGCATGTGGACTTCAACTCCCAGAATTCCACAGCCAGCAATGCTGGCTGTGGAATTCTGGGAGTTGAAGTCCACATGTCTTAAAATTGTCAAGGTTGAGAAACACTGTATCTAGCCAAACACAAGTGCCATTATCGAACGACTGGATACTGCTTTCTGCCTATTATTCAAATTTATGGATTTATTTTAGCCGATTTTTTTATGGTTCCTAATTCACCAACTACTCTTAACAGCTTTCCTTTTCTAGAGGGTCCAAATGCCAAACATGCATGAACATTGTGAATCTAGTTGTGCTTGGAAAAATCTGATTTTAGCAAGTTGTACGCATGAGTCAAATCACAGGAGATCTTGGTTTTTAGAAATCCATCATACTTTCCGGTTAAGAGAACAAATACAGAAAGAATAAAGAGAACTTGGGGTAGGGTAAAGTGGGGACTGGACAATGCTAGTGCTTCAAAGCAATTTCTGAATAGAGTGAAAGTCTTCATAAGCTGCCCGTTAATGGCGATGCTAAGGAACTGAAAAGCATGGGGCATTACACGAGGAGACCCTGGTGGCGCAGTGGTTAGAATGAAGTATTTCAGGCAAACTTGGCCCACAGCCTGGAGTTCGATCCTGACCGGGTTCGAGGTTGACTCACCCTTCCATCCTTCCAAGGTCAGAAAAGGAGGACCCAGATTGTTGATGGCAATATGCCGACATTGTAAACCCCTCAGAGAGGGCTGTAAACCACTATAGAAGGATAAATAAGTCTCAATGCTCTTGCTATTACAACATGAAGGAACCACTTTTTATCATTGAAGTAAATATTGGCTTAACGTTGAAAACTGTAACTAAACTTTCAGATCTGGGTGCACTGCACTGAGGTGCTGTCCACCTCATTTGATTGTCTAAAGAATGGGTGTCAAACTCAATCATGTCATGTGATGCATTGTGACGTTTTGCGACCTTTTTCTGCCTTTACCGAGCTGGGGTCGACGTAGCCCGCGCGTGATGCATCCGGCCCGTGGGCCACCAGTTTGATACCCCTGATCTAGAGAGAGCCTCTTGAGGCCAAGGTTGTCAGATGCGAACAATCAGATCCACATAGGAAGAGTTCAATTTGCTGCTTTATTACTCAAATCTACCTCACAGGAATGTTCTCAGACTGGCGGTTTGCACCTGGGTACGTCTAGATGAGGTTCAAAGACATTCAAGTGGATGTCAGACTCTGCCTTCTTGTGCTCAGATGGGGATTCCAGACTAATTCCCCATTTGACTCCTCCCTCTTGTAGAAAGAGTCATTGAATTTTTGTCCAGGACAAAGCTCAACCTCACATTCTGAAGCCATCTCCCATGGCTTTGTGATGAACAGGATACTAGTTCCAGATAGACGTTGGGGCTACTCTTTTGGTTTTAAGTATGTTCCAGAGCTTAAACATTCCTACAACTGACGCCACACAAAACAGAGCACTCCTTCTCCTTTTCAGCATATTCATATGTTCCTTTTTCGCCTTCTAAAGTTCTTTTAAGTTTTCAACAAAGGAGAAAAAAACTCTGATACATAGAAAAGTTACGTTCATCAAGGTCATCTTCGCCTCCCAATTCAAAACTTCCTTCCATAGGTGTAATCTTGTGAATTTTCACCATCATCTGATGGCTGTGTCAGCTGGCTTTGTATTTTTAAGAACAGCAAGCAGACCGAAGCTTGCTCTTTTAGCACTTCCAGGTGCTGCTGAAGGTGTGTCTTAACACATAGCTAATTTGTCAGAAGGGGAAACTGATTTCCTCCACCATCCTTTTCTCCCTCTCTCCCAGCATGCTATTTCCTTCCATAGGTGCAATTATATTTCATCGCTATATCACCAGGAGCTGAGTTAGGATTTTTTTTTCCTCCCCTTCTTCTCTGCTCCGAGGCTTCAATATTGGAGTGAATTTGGATGGATTCACATAAGCAAAGTACGCAGCTAACCCAACTAATTGAAACAAATTAGAAATCAGATACAACACAATAAAAGCAGGGGAGATTAATTCATTGATTACGTGTCATCATGTCGGTGATTCCATAAATGGGCTTCAGAACTTCCAACGGTGCACCCATCATTGCCGTAAGTCAGTGGTTCTCAACCTTTTTAATGCCGTGACCCCAACCGGTCGTAAGTCGAGGACTAAACCGGTCGTAAGTCGAGGACTAAACCGGTCGTAAGTCGAGGACTACCCAACCGGTCGTAAGTCGAGGACTTTCCCTGCCCGGGAGCGCCGCGCATGCGTGGTTCCGCCCCCTGCGCCGGCCGAGGCGTAGCTGGCAAGCGGCAGAGACGGAGCAGGCCGACCACCAGCTGGCCCAGCCCAAGGGAGGTAAGGCACCCGCCGGAAAAAGGGGAAAAAAATGGCGGACAAAAAAAATGGCGGACAGCCTTGCTTGGCGACCCCCATGAAATGGTCGATCGACCCCAAATGGGGTCCCGACCCACAGGTTGAGAACCACTGCCATAAGTGAATCTTGATGCTGAAATGAAACTGAGTCCATCCACCTTGCTTGCTGGTCATCTTCTTCTTCTCTTTTCTTCCACCTTTCCCAGCATTTTAGAGCAGTTTATCCAGAGAGCTGCCTCTTCACATAATGTGTCGAAAGTGGGATGATTTGAGACTGGTCATTTGTACCTCAGGAGAGAACTTTGGGGTTGATTTTCAGTGATCCATTTGTTCATAAAAATGGATGATAGATAAATTGCCTGGACTGATTTTCCGGTATCATCAGCAAGAGAACTCTATGTATCTTGTCCTGAAGGCAGGACAAGAAGCAACGGATGGAAGCTAATCAAGGAGAGAAGCAACCTAGAACTAAGGAGAAACTTCCCAGTAGTGAGAACAATTAACCAGTGGACCAACTTGCCTCCAGAAGTGGTGAATGCTCCAACACTGGACGTTTTTAAGAAGAGATGGAATGACCATTTGTCTGAAAGGGTACAGGGTTTCCTGCCTGAGCAGGGGGTCGGACTAGAAGACCTCCAAGGTCCCTCTCAACTCTTTTATTCTGTTATTCTACTATCTTGTAGCAATGGATTTTTGCAGTCAGAACTGTTAGGGATATTAGTGAGATAGAGATGTTGCAAAGCATGTCCAAATACATGTTTCCATGTCTTTATCAGAAGAGAAAAGATAAGGAAGATCTCATTCATTCATTCATTCATTCATTCAATTTCTATAGCTAACCATTTTGATCCAATAGATGGTGTTTTAAACAGAGTTTGGTGGAGTTTTCCTTTCTTTATGATATATAGTACCTATGGTAGATCTTATATTACAGTTTTTTAATGTAAATTACCTATCTTCTAATTTCAAACAGTTTAATATTAACTGCTGCAGGAAAAATAATTGTGAAAGGAGGTGCCCGTTTGATAGTCCAAAATGCTGTACCTATAGCAAGACTATTTAAACCACCCCACTTACTCCTTCCTTACCAGATAAGCAAAATCCTACTCGAAATCTAAGACCTCCAACAAGGTTGAATATTGATTGCATGTTATTCAGCATGCAATTTATGCCTCTGTCTTTCTCCTTCCTCTTGTCTGTCAGTTCTCACAACGCTTTTGAATTTGTTTTTGAAACTTTGACATTCTATCCGAGGAAGTAATGCTAAAGGCTATATTTCCTCTACAAAATGATTTTTAAAAAAGAAAGAAGGAAAGAAACATAATTTATTAGGCAAAGTTACTTCTGAAAGGAGACATAGAATGCTTTTCTGTTTGGATGAATGGAGAGCCATTCAACATGCATGTAAAACATAACCGACAAGGGTGGGGATTATTTCAACAGGTGGACAATAAATAACTAATCAGTATTTGCATGAGAAAGAAAAATGACGCCTCTGCTATTTAAGATAAAGTTCCTTAATATTCTCACAGAAGCAAAACAGGTGTCAAATTACTTCTGGTTTAACATTCCATGCTGTGCTATTAACTGAGTCCATACTTCATTTAGACTGATGAATATTCATAATTTTGAAAAGGGAGAGAATGTTGCTTAACAATTTTATTTTTCATTACTGATTGCCTCTTTGAGTCTCCTTTTCTTACATTACATAGGCTTTGTTTCTTCGTTTTTCAAAACGGACTTCTACCTTGTCAGGTCCTGTAAGATGGTACAATCATAGCTGATGTGAATGGATGCTAGTTTGAGATGAAGCAGAACATCTCAACCATAAGGAGAAAAACAAAAGATCAGGCAGGCATCCTCCCATCAAAGGCTAAGGGAAAAGAGGGGGACATGGGGGGGGGAACAAACAGGCAATCAAACTGCCTGTGTACATGATGGGAATTTGAGAAGGGGGAAAACACCTTGATGAAGAACAGGAGAGCAGCCAGCAGCCAAGGCCGTGCACGCTGAGAAAGAATGTGAATTGCCCTAAACACCTCAGCGTTCTCAAAACCCCATAGGTGGATTCTTATT
The DNA here is from genome assembly GCF_001527695.2 of Protobothrops mucrosquamatus. Lineage (NCBI taxonomy): Eukaryota > Metazoa > Chordata > Lepidosauria > Squamata > Viperidae > Protobothrops > Protobothrops mucrosquamatus. The sequence continues at coordinate 161,934 of NW_015387087.1, forward strand.
GGCTGAAGATGGACTGGTCAAAGGAGTAAGAGAAACTGATAAGGTGAACCCGAATGTCAGGTGGAATAAACTGACCTATCTTTTAATGAACAATGGAAATGTCACCCCTATGAATGTCTTAAATAGCAGGACCAGGTCTATTTGTTAAGAATTTGGTGTTATTTAATTCATTCACATGAGGTATGCCTGGAGGTTGGGCTGGTCTTCAGAATTGCAAAATCCTAAATGTTGGGGTAATTGAGATTTGGGAAATAAGTCAAACAAACGGGTCATGATCAGAAAGCTGCTGATGACCCCCTCCAATATCAAGCAGTGTTTTTGCCATTTCATGATGTTGAAGATAGCAAGCTTCCCCAGATATATAATGTAACTCTGTCTTATCTTGACTATAGCTGTACAACAATATATATATATATATATATATATATATATATATATATATATATATATATATATATATATATATATATATATATATATATATATATATATATNCTGTGCACATTCAAATTTTGTTAATGATGCAACTGCTCCAGTAACTTCCAGTGATATCTTGTGAACAAGCCTTTGGCAATTCAGACAGCAGGCTGACACGCGGATAAGTAGCAGGAGACCTGAGAACAACTGCAGCTAACCAAATGTCCCATTAGTAACCACCATTACTCAGCAAAGCAATGATAACAAGCTGTTCTACAGCCTCATAGTGAAAAGCTCATCATATTTATTTATTTATCATGTGTATGTTCCACCTGTCACCCAAGATGTTCAGGGAGAGGTATATTCCAAAGAGTAATTTCACTCAACCCACCCTAGATGAATACCCACGAGCCTCACTGCACTGTATGATCTGCTTATTGTATATCCCATTTTTAGAAGTTAGTGATATTACTTGAGGGGATGGAAAGTCCAGCAGTCCTGTCCTGATCTGACCATAAAATCCTTTTTTCCTGGAAAAATAGATGTGTTCAAGCCATTTCCACCTTAAAGCACCCCAGTTTAGATATAATATACTTCACTCTGAGTCAAAAAGAGGCTGACCTGAATAGAAGTGCTTCAACCTCAAAAGATCTCTTTCAAATTCAAGACAGATGTTTTGAGCTTGACTTGGAGAGGTTTTTGAACTTAGTACAATTCAGTATGAATTGAGAAACCCATCCGCAATTTAGATGTAGAATTGCTGTCCGTGGTCCTGAAGTCTATATCTTTGGCTCGGTTCAAGTCAACACTAACTTGAAGGCACCAACCCTCACCCACCCACACACCAAAATCCTACAAAATGAAAGGCAGCCTTCACCTTTGTCCTGGCTCAAAACGTATTGACCCCACACTTGGATTTCTTGGGGGGGGGGAGTGTCAGAGAAAGCAGCTTCACTTAAAATGATGAAATGAAGAGTCGACATGCAGATCTCCTTCATAATTCCTCCCCAGATAAAGAGAAGGACTTGAGACCACCCACAAGTACTCCAGACACTTGATCCTCATGAGCAGACTGCAAGATGGTGGTCTTTGGTGGGCTTAGAGTTCTGGGAGATAAAGGAAGAGCCATCTTGCTCAAACTGAAAAGGACATTGGGTTTGCATACCTCCTTTTTCAATCACTTTTGGAAATTGTTCACAGTTTAGATATCATTAGGTATTATCAAAAAATGTGAAAACACCAACTTTCCTTTAATCCTTAGAAAAAGTAGCTTGAAAAACAAGTTTAAGAACTTAAAAAATATTTTTGGGAATAAACAACAACAAGGTTTTATTTATTTATTTTTATTTAGAAATTTAGAAATTTGCACCTAAATGAAGGTGAAGGTGGATTTGAAATAAGAATTAATTATAAGAAAACTTCCCACCAGAAAATACTTTTGTTTTGATTTTTTTTTTAAAAAAAACAGCTTTGGGCACCCTGCCCTACACCCCCTATCATCATGACTGCTGTTGTTTCTATAAAGCTTTACAAGAACTCATGGCAGCCAGCATGCACAGTTGTCTTCTGTTACTGTGCACACATTCATAATGTATTATCTTAACCCGCAGGAGATATTGGCTAGCATTAACCATGACATCCTAAATCTGTTGTAAAATACTTCAGCATCGTAATGCATCCGGTAGGACTAGAAACATTGAAAGCAAAATGATTTAAGCACTTCATGGAACAGAAACTCCTTTTTTCCCCTTTCTATGTCTTAAGAAAATACACCGCAAGTTCTGAACATAAAAAAAAACAAAACCCTTATCTAACACTAAACATCCTGGTGGGCAGGTATGCACTATTTGATCATAGTCTATATATGAACTTAATCGCAACCCATTCATATCCCATTTCAATGGAACTTTTAATGGCCAAATTTTCCTGAACTAGAGCCAAGTACTTCACTGGCCCCTCCAAACAACAAGGCAACATATATAAGTTCCATTAAATTATCCTCTTGAGAACATAAAAAACCCTAATAAAACAAAATAATGACATAATATGAAAGTGCCCAGTCCAATTTCCAGGAATAACTCCTACAAGGTTTCCAAGGTGATCCCCCTGAAATAGCTTTATGGAACCATACATTGTAGACAATTACTAAAGGCCTCCATAACACAAATTTTGAAGATTTCTCTTGGGAAATAATTCTATGCAATGGAAAGTCCCATCAGAACAGCCCTTGTTGATCTGCTGGATTTAATCTGTGGAACCTCTAGGTATTCTCCCCAACCTAACACAATTTTCATTTATTTTATTTTGTTCATTTTCAGGATGCTTTATTATTTTCTTTGACAGTATCTTTGACAGATTACAAAGTAGCAGAAGGTGCTTTTAGTGGGGATATCTATTCAGATTCTCAGTCATCCAGGTCATGGTTATCTCAAAGGTGCTTTTTCAAAAGGCAACTGGATTTTGTTTTTTCCTTGAAGATGTTTGGCTTATCATTCAAGAAGCTTCTTCAGTTATGACTGAATGCTGGAGGATGGAAGGATTTTAGTGGGGATATTTTAAGAAAATGCTTAGATCTAAATCCATATTTCTTCCAGAGGTCCTATAGTATGCCTGTAGTGTGAACCTAGTTTACTTGGTGTGTTCAAGGTTCAGTGTATTATGGAGTTCCAGGACTGAATAAATGTATTAATCATCTTTGTTCAATGAGTCTAGTCAGTCTTTCTTTGCATCAAGGTTAGGCAGCCTTTTGATAGTTGAGACTACGCTTAATTACGGTAAAGTTCAGATGTAGCAATGCTAGATAGTAAATGCTCTTTGATCTTGGTTTTTCTCTGATCTTGGTTTTTCATTTGCAAACTGCAATTAACTTTTGAAGATGGAGAGCTGGTGTGGACGATCCAATGATCAGCATGGCCACCAAAACCTTTGGAATTTTTTCCCCCTTGAGTTTGAATAGATCTTTCTTTGTGACTTTTTATTATGCTAATTCCTTTGAAGAGCCTACGCTACAAATTTGTTTGCCGTATATTTCCCATCTCCAAATCCCATTTGCTGATTGGTGACAATTACGGTTGGAAGAGGTACCTCAAAATGATTTCAAGGGCCACCTACAGTCTTGTGAACTCAGTTTACTCGTCTCTGGTTTGTTGCAAGCTCTGTAAAGCGCACCAAGCAAGATATGAAAAGATGATGATGATTAGTTTACATCTTGATTTGATGGCAGCCAAATTGAGTTTAATCCAACCATCACACTGAATAGAGTGAAATCAATTGCTAACTGTGCAAGAAGGGTTAAAAAAAAAACACCTGTACAGAGAATCTGGGTAGGAAAACGTAAACAAGAGTAGCTAAATAGGAAATGGGGCAGAAAGAGAGAGACAGGAGAGCAGCTTGTGGCTGAAAGAAAATAAATTTTAGGTATGAATGAGGGGAATTTGAACTTTGGAGATTATATGCTCCAGGAAAGGGGAGAGCAATTAATTTCTGATCCATCTGGACAGCCCGGAAGTGTCAGAAAGGCAATGTCCTTCAATTTTAATGGTAAGAAAATATCACAAATATATTTATGTGTCCTGGATTCCCAGTCCCAGGACTGGGATGGTTTGGGTAGTAGCTTGCCATTTTTTTATTTGGCAGCTCACAATTTGTTTTTTTCCTCGCTGTTTCCTTCTGGGTAGGGACTCTCGGGCAGATTCTTTGTTTATTTACAACGGTGAATTTTGGCTTCTGCAAATCCTGACTTTGGATTTATGCCGGCATAAATGAGAGCAGAATTTTGGCACTCTGTCTGTAGAATAATGGGGCTTAGGAGTGTTGATCGCAGGCTTTTGGCCTAGTTCACCAAACGTTTATCATTTATTTAAAGTTCTCCTGTTTAAAAATCTGGTGGTTGAGAGAGAAGGGATAGTTCATACCTCAATTTTGCTTTTAATAAGAAGGAGCAGCTTTGGATGTACCAGCACAATGCAAAGCAAATAAAAAAGAAAACTCCTGAAAAGTCTTTTATAATTGCTACATGTTACTTTTAAAAAAGACATCCACAATATGAAAGAAATTCATCACGATTGGAGTACACACTATTGTTGTGAAATAAAATCCAAAGAGAAAAGGGAGGTTTTTTTAAACCCGATAATGAATCATAGGAAATGCATTATCCCTGTGAAATTTGCATCCTCCTCCTCCTCCTCCTCCTTCTTCTTCTTCTTCTTCTTCTTCTTCTAATGGAAGTGAGTATATAAGAGGGAAAAAAATGGGATTAATGATTTATTCAGACTTCATAATGGTTCATGTTGAAAAATCATGATTGCAGTACTAGATATCCAGAGTTATACCAGCATTGTAATAGGCTTCTTGAATAAATTGTCTCACTGATATAGGAATCTTAGCATATGAATAACATGTGTTGCATTTTGTCCTACTTATATAAGATTGGTAGGATTTTGCTTTCGTATTCAAGGCACATGAAAAAGAGACGGGGGGGGGAGAATCAGAAAGATGAATTACAGAAATACAGAATAACAAAGTTATAAGGGACCTCGGAGGTCTTCTAATCCAGGGCTTTTCAACCTTTTCACCCATTGTACCACTTTTAGGATATGGCAACATCTGAGTACCACCAGTCGCCTAGCAAGGTGTCAAAAATTTGATGACCCAAAAAAAAAAAAAGGAAAAAAGTGATAAAGTACAGGTAGTCCTTGACTTACAACAGTTTGCTTAGTGACTGTTTCAAGTTACAATAGTGCCCCCCCAAGCCACAGCCGAACAAGACACCTGCCTGCGGCGCTCTTCCTCCTGTCCGAGGTTTTCATTGTTGTGAGCATTTCTGTTGAGGATTGGCAGTGGGGGTGGGGTGGGGGGTGTTTGGTTTTTATTTCCTCCATCTGCTGGGTAGTTGCAGCAGGTTTTGGTCACTTCACATGACCCCTGGGACACTGTGACCGTCATAAATATGAATCAGTTGCCAAGCATCTGAATGTAAATCACAAGACCCTGGAGATGCTGCAACATTCCAGCTGATCGATGCTTCTTCTACGCTCAGCAGAAGCACCAGGATCAGCGCCGAGCTCCAGGTGGAGCCTGGCGCTGATCCTGGCACTTCCACTGAGCCCTGACAGCCCCAAAGAAGCGCCGATCAGCTGGAAAGCGGCACTGATCCTGGCGCTTCCGCTGACAGCCCTGCAGCTCCAGCTGTCTCTCGCTCAGGCTTGTGCGGTGCTGCCACCGGTTCAGCTCATTCCCCTCCCCTGCTACCACTTTTCTAGGATGGTCGCATACCACCTGTAGGTGCCAATGTACCACAGGTGGTACCTGTACCACTCGTTGAAAAGCCCTGTTCTAATCCAACCCCCTCCTCAAGCAGGAAACCCTATACCCTTTCAGACAAATAGCTGTCCAATCTCTCCTCCAGTGATGAAGCAGCTACAACTTCTGAAGGCCAGCTTTTCCACTGATTGTTTTCACTGTAAGTGTAAGGACCCACCTCAGCTAACCATCCAAGTAAGCAGAACTCTCGAAACAGGCATCGTCTCAAAAGGAAACTTTTATTAGGGGCTAGCGACAGTAGGGAAATCAAGGCGAGATCTGGGGGAAATCCCGCTTAAACAGTATTATAGTTAAGCAAGCGATATTCCTCCTCCCACCAAAGTCATAATGTCCATTTGAAATCCAGCCAATCCACCGGTGGCACGATGCGCGGGTAACTGGCACAGATGGCGCCCATCTCAAGGTCTTCTCCAGCTTTCGTTTCTCCCTGATAAGTACATTTTTTTTCTTTTTCTTAAAATCCCCGGGAAGACCTTGTTCACAAACAAATTAATATTCATGGACTCTTTTGAGTCCAGGGAGATTTAAAACAAAATTAGAAAAGAAAAAAGAAATGGGGGGGGGGAGATGCTATTCTATTAGCAAGCTATCCACATTAATGACCTGAGGCAAATTTGAAGTGCCGGTGTGATTGCTGATGGATTGTGCAAATAAAGCCACATGCTTTCCAGTTTGACATCTAAGACATCTGATTATCAGCCAAAGACAGTGTGTGTGGATGAGATGAAAAAAAAAAAACAACCCACCTAGTTTCCAACTGAAGATTGTATTGCACTCATATGGAGTATTTGGAATAGCTTTGTCTTTGTCATTAACGACAATAAGACATTAGGACTGTTTCGTAGCATTTCAGCAAAGCTAATATTTCACATACCTTAATGACAGGAGTCCAGATAAGAATGGGACTTTGATGAGAAACTCAGCTTCCCATCGTAGTGAAAAACAGTGGGAAGAAGAGTGCAGAGAAGACAAACAAAGATGATTAGGAGTCTGGAGGATAAAGGGTTGTAGCTGCGGGAACTGGGTAGGTCTAGTCTAATGAAGAGAAGGACTAGGGGTGACTTAATAGCAATCTTCCAATATTGGAGAAGCTGTCAGAGAAGAGGGAATTGACAACCAAGCAAACTAGAACTAAAAAGAAATTTCCTGACAGTTAGAATAATTAATCAGCAGAACAACCTGTCTCCAGGTTGTGAATGCTCCAACACTGGAAGTTTTTAAGAAGAGATTGGATAACTATTCATCTGAAATGGTATAGGGTTTCCTGCCTGAGCAGGGGGGTTGGACTAGAAGACCTCCAAGGTCTCTTCCAACTTTTTATTGTTGTTGTTATTGTTGTTGTTGCTGTTGTTGTTAGTAATCATTGCACAGACTGTATTTTGCATTTTTGTCTACCTATCGAGTCCTTTCCCAGGACCTGGGATAGGCAGATGTGGATGTTTGATGGTATTACAGATATCATCGCAGGATGGAAGCAGTTCCCAGTAAGGCTGCCTTTTGCAATTGACTAATGGCGAATTTGTCAATGCCAGTGGAGTTCAGGTGATGCTCCAGTTGTTTTGGGATTGCACCCAAGGCTCCTATTACTATTGGTATTACCCTTGCTTGCCTTTCCCACAGTCTTTCTATTTGTAGGTCTTTGTATTTTGTTATCTTCTCCAGTTCTTTCTCTTCTATTCTGCTGTCTCCAGGCACTGCCATGTCCACTATCCAGACTTTTTTGTCTTTCTTATCGACAATTGTTATGTAGTAGTAGTAGTAGTAGTAGTAGTAGTAGTAGTAGTAGTAGTAGTAGTAGTAGTAGTTATTCTCCAAAGCACCTAAGGTCAGGATAAAAACCCCAGCCTAGAATTAAGAAGACATTTCCTGGCAGTGGAACAACTGCTCCACAGATGGAAACAGTCAGTCAAGTGGAATTAACAGATGCTTAAATGACCTCTTTGAATTACTTCCCTCAGTCTGATCATGTGATAAATGGAGACTTTTTGAAACTGACCAGCTTCCAAGTCTAACAGCTTCCGAGTTTCGATTATATTTGCCTCCAATCAGCAGCGCTAGTTGTACATGGCCAACAAAAAGGGGTCTTCTCGGTGGTGGCCCCTTCTTTATGGAACATGATTCTCCCCCCTTCAAGTAGGATTGCCCCCACCCTGCTGCTTTTCCAAAAGACCCTAAAAATGTGGCTTTGTCAGCCTGGCTGGGGATCCCGAATGGAAATAGAGTCAATTAAGTGGCTGGTTTGATTGTATAGTTGCTGCCTTGGTTTTTTTTTTTTTTTAAATGGTTTTATTATAGGGTGGATCTTTTTACATTTTTAAAAATGTTGTAAGCTATCCGGAGTCACTTATGTATGCGAGTTGAGGGGCTGTATAAATATGTTTAATAAATAAAATAATAGATAAACATGGAGCAGAGATCTTAACCCACTCATTCAGAACCCTTCTGTGCCTAAAGATTAAGAGATTAGATGTAACAAGAACAGTGTTTATTCATTTCAGACTGGAAAAAAGATTCATTCCAGTACATCTAGTACATCAAGATATGCATCTATAGATATGGATATAAATTCAGATGCCTCTTTGCCAGTAACAGTTTTTTTCTCCAACATAATGACTCCCACGGTGCACACAAAGGGTGACCCTTTCAGAAATGATAACATTTTAACAAAATGTGTTTAATAAAGTCCTACTTGGCATGGCCTCAAGACTGCCTATTTAACATGTTTACATTAATCCCCAGCATTTTGAACATGAGTGGAAAACAGCCTAGGCATCTTAATTGCAACATTAAAGACTTCGGAGTGTATTTTCCTGACGCAGTATAGGGACTAACATGTGGCCATAAGCTTCCATTATGACTGAATATATTCATGCCTGTTTAATGATTCATTCATTTACTAATGAAATCTTTGTATACAGTATGTATAATTACGATGCAATAATAGGCATAACTATAATGAATGTGTATATTATCTGCGAAGAGACATGCAGGAAAAAGCATCTATTTGCTTCGGGGTGATTCTGCATACAGACAAAAAAAATCTTCATTTAATGGATAGTTCCATATCAAGTTCTACTTTTGGGGAAAATTCTTATTCTTATACATTTGTATACGGTTCTTATGGGAATGTCCCCTTCTGTAGATATTATATATCTGAGGCTGTGTCGATTCATATTATTTTGTAGAATATGGTTGCCCTGAATAAGACTAAAAGAATGTATAATAATAATAATAATAATAATAATAATAATAATTATTATTATTATTATTATTATTATTATTATTATTATTATTATTATTATTGTTGTTGTTGTTGTTGTTGTTGTTGTTTAAAAACCCTGCACATACAGACACTTTATTAAATTCTACTCAGCAGAGAGGATGAAAGTGTGAAAGCAAATGTTTCTTGGGTTATGTTACTTCAGGGGCAGAGAAAACATAAAAAAGAATGAAGCAGAAGTTATCTTTTTGTCTTTACCATGAAAGGGAGCATCTGTCAGAGGGAAAAAAATTCTCTGCTGGACAACAGGAAATGCCTTTTGACAGTTCTAATCAAAGAGTGTGCTGGTTAGGATTCAAGGTGGCTGTGATGATAAATAAGGCAAATAATTTGGAATCTTTGTCAAGACTTGGATCATATCTGCCAAAAGCATATCAATATTTGTGCAGGTTTAATTACCAACTAAAGACAGATGCAGAAGCACCAGAAGTTTTCAGTTTACCCTTGGTGAAAAAGAAACAAACGCATGTAAGGTATGGCATTCATTAGAAAAGAAAGAGCTTGACGTAATGTCTGTGTCTCGTTCACCTGGGGTAGCAATAACTCCGTCTGTCCGTCCGTCCGTCTGTCCGTCCGTCCGTCCGTCCGTCTGTCTGTCTGTCTGTCTGTCTATCCTTCCATCCTTCCATCCTTCCATCCTTCCATCCATCCATCCATCCATCCATCCTTAACGTAAGTATGTGCCGTGTTAAAAAAAAAACACAACAACCCAAAAGTATTTCTCTCCATTTTGCCTGAATCCTCCTTTTTCAATGTATGACTTTGAATCTTAGCATTGGAAGAGAGGGATTTTTTCTCTCTCATTTTATCTATGCCCTGTGTGGTTTTATGTCCCTCTAACATGTTTCATCACAGGACCAACACATCTAATTTCTTTTCTACTTCCTTAACAGATTGTTTTAAGATTGATACCTCCTACTTTATAGCCCATCAGCAGTAGTCTCTCTCTCTCTCACCCCCCCTCTCTGTATATGTGTTCGGATGCCCATGTTTGCCATTTTCTGTCATAATTTATGCTGATAATGGAAATTTTCCACACTGCTGTTACTTTTTAGTGAACAGAAAAGTAGTATCTACATTTTCCAAAAGAACAAATAATGACTACTTTATATTTAAAAACTGGGGCTGGCACCCAGGTCTGACGAAAGCTGGGAAGTATGGAAATTGTTGAATAGACTGCGCAGCAGAGTCACTTTGAACAAATGGGGCTAGCCAGTGGCTTCTGCAATTGTGGTGACATGCAGACAACAATACTTACGTATACCTGCCTTTTGTGTCCCCGATCAGTGCACACTTGAGGACGTCATGGCAGTGTGATAGAACACAATTCATGTTGCTAGTTTCTGGGCAAGATCTGTTTAATTTTGTATTTTACATTTTAAATTTTATGTCATACAGCATGCCTTATTTTAACTGCGATGCTTCAGACACGAATATGCAAATGTTTAAAAAGCTCATTGACAAAATTCTATTATGGATTCAGCTTTGATGGAAAGGAGACTTATGCAGAAAAAGGGTGATATATCTTTAGACCCAGGGTAACTCACTGTTATCCTTACAGCATGTTGATGCAAGCTATAATAGGTGACATTAAAAATGATGCAAGAAAAGATAATTATGTAACCCAAGTCTTCCTTCTTTGCTCCTCATCACTGCCATCAAGTGGATGGTTTTTTTTTTTTAATCCTGGCTGCTTTCATTAAACTGCCTTTTAAAAATATATATAGCTTTATTATCCACCAACTCTCTAGACCGAAGCAATAATTAACTGGCAGAATACTCTACTAGCAAAGAATGAACAGAAAGGTCTCTGACAAAGTTTGCTAATTTTTTTTTTAAAAAAGCACACTTTGACAAGAAGATATATAATATGCAGTTATCTGGAGGAGATTTGATAGAAAAGAAAATTTATTTTAGAACAGTTAATCATATGATAAAGTTTGGCAGTTTTTATTTTCAATTCATCAGTTCGGTAGCTTCTTCTCACCCTTCAGTTTCTTCAGTTTAAATTAACTGCATGCCTCCATTTTGTCTTCTCTCTGCAACAGTGTTTGCATTTCAGTTCTAGCAGTCTCCAATTCTTTTTTTTCTAGCAATTCCCCTCTGGGGTAAAATTACTTGCTCTTTTTACAGCAGAGGTAGGCAACTATTGCAACTTTACAACCGGCTAAGGAATTCTGGGAGTTGAAGTCCACAAGGTGTAAAGTTGCCCATCCCTGTTCTACAGGGTGTTTTCATACCGTTTTTTTACTCTTGAGTCAGATAGAAACTGGAGTTATGCTTCAGGTTTGATTCGTTTTTATTTGCCACATTCTTAGGCCAAACATCTTTTTTTTTTATCTCATTTTGTCTTAGAGTCCAGATAGATTCTGAGAATGAACTTTCTACCAGTCAGGATAAATTCTCCTACTGAAATGATGGCGGATGGAAAATCTTTCCATTCTCATATTAAATCCTCATTTAAATCTTATATAAATCCTTCAATTCTCCACCATTCAGCCAGAACTGAAGAAGCTTCTTGGATGATGAGCAAAATGTCTTCAAAGAAAGAAAACCAGCTGCCTCTTGGGACCTGGATGACTGAGAATCTCCATAGACACCAAACTAGAGCTGTTGGCTCAGAGTTGCAAAAAATCTGGATAACCAAATACTAAAGAACCAGACATTTGTAAAATCAGAAGAAGATGGCTGGAGCTTTTAGTTCCTTTGCCTAACACATCTTACTATTTTTTTTCAGATGGCCCTTGGATCTTGGCAAACCATAGTTTGATTGATGAGCTGGATTTGCTAAATGTAGGAGAAAGCTCAATTCACACTTAGAGGATTGCATTTGGCTTGGCAGGCTACAGGTGGGATAGGAAGGACTTTCTCCTGGTGCTGGATTTAGATATTATCTTTATAGATCGTGACTGGACAATGGCTTCCTTTTTGGAATGTCCGTGTTCCCTAAATGTGTGCTCAGGTTTTCGTGTCAAAATTTATCTTGCAGGAGATTAGCTAAAATGGGTCCAAATGTTTCTTCCACGTGCTGGAAATGTAAATTGGCAAGAGGGACATATTACCATATGTGGTGGGAGTGCTCAAAAGCCTGTGACTTTTGGAACAAGATAAAAAAATGGCTGGAAGAAATACTAATGATAGAGGTAGAGTTAAAACCAGAACTCTTCTTTTTTTTTTTTTTTTTTTTTTTAACTTTTTTATTTATTTTTTATTATTTAAACCGACAAACATAACTACGCAGAAATATGACAAAGGGATATTTTACTTGATGTTATACATTCTCACGGCTGCTAGATTGGCGTATGCACAAAAACTGGAGGAATAAAGAAATTCCAACAGAAGAAGAGATTTTATATAAAATCCTATCGTGTGCTGATATGGATAGGCTCACAATGGAAATGAAGGACACGACAGAGTCAGATTACTTTGAAATCTGGGACAAATTCTATTGTTCGTGTGAATCAAGGAGAACTGTTCGGGTTTCAAGTTAGTGTTAAGATAGAAATATATAAAATTGTATGTTAGTATATAGAGAAACAAATTAGAGACTGTATTGTATAGAAAAATATGTATATATAGAGATTAAGAATTATATGTATGAAGAGGAACAAATTGTTAGGAATATTTACACTCGAATGTTACGTTATGTCCATCTTTGTTTTAACTGTATTATAAATAAAAACTTTAATAATAATAATAATAAAAATAAAATAAATATTTATCTTCAGGCTTTCAGTACACCTTTTATAACCGTAGGCATCTGTGAATGAATTCTTCTTAAGGCCGACAGCTGGACTTCACATCTTGTTTTCTTCACTGCGCATCACTTGAGTGACGGTGCTGACAAGCAAAGATAGATGGGACACCCAGAAGTCCACATTTAGCTCCTAAGGACTGCTGCCTTGAAGGTTACCCCCTGAACAAAACTGACTTCTTAAAAAAAAAAAAAAGTAAGCAATCAGCTTTTAGAATGACTTTTGGCATTTACAGCTCCAAAGATAAAGAAATATCACAAAAAGGATCACAATTACCTGAGCGTGTTTTGCCAAAGTAGCCAAACCTAAAGTAGAGTTCTTTTGCAAAATGGATCATCAGATGCACAAAGCAATCCAGAAAGCAAGTTTTAAAGATAGCAGAGGTCAGGCTATTTCTGTTTGGCCCCCCTGTGGCCAAGATGTCGCTCAATGCTCTCTCTGACTGGCTGTTTTATGCAATGGAAGAGATTCAGTGCAAAGGACCTCTTTGGACAGTTATAATTCCTCCAGCTTCAACTGCTGTAAATTTAGTTCATATGTTGTGGATCCAATCACTGAGTATATCGAATGACTGGATTCAGACATTGTGCAACTCCATGATTTGTTTAACTATGGTGTTTTTTTTTAAATGACCCACCATTGGATGGATTCATGCAGTGTGCTAAATCATGCTTCACCAGCTAAAGTGCCTAGTCTCATGCACATTACTAAGGCAAAACCAAATAAACCATACAGTATGTAATGGCTTGAGCATAATCTTAGCAATTAATTCATTATTTTGCAATTCCCATCGAAGCAACAGAGCTGCTGCAGTTTTAGCTCTATGCTGCTGTTTTGCCTCACCAAGGTCAGTTCCAGATGTGTAAGGCCTTCTAAAATAATCACAAGCTAATGCCTTTTCAGTTTTCACAGCATATGGTTTAAATAAGAAGGAGCCGACAGTAAATGTCCATTTCCCTATAAATCCCCACTAATATGAGTCATTCCAATATCTAATCATTGCCTTAATGTCTACTTGAATCAATCAACTATGAGAATAAGAAGAGCACACTTTTAAATTGAGGGCAAAAGGGCCAACCGATGATATATTTGCTAGCATGCCACAGACTGTGTAATGCTTTTATTCCCCACAAACACACTGCAGTAAAGATTCTGAAAACAAACTCCTCAACCAGAGTAATCTTAATCACATTTCCCAGCAGAGAGGAAATTAGGCTTTTCTGCAGCCTTTTACACTTTAAGATAAGTTGAAAACGTAAGAACCACCGGCTTCCGTGTATTTAAATTAAGAGAAAGTGGTTTGCATAGATGTTTATCTGGTTCATAATTATTCTTCTCCTCTCTCAAGTGAATTCTTCAGGTTTGCCACCCAAGGCAATAAATTACTTAACATTCTAACTGTATTTTAATACTCCCCCGCAGCATTCAGCAGTATATAGAGCTACAGTGCATCTTATTTCAGTGAGGTTGAATACCTTGAAATTCCTGGCAGCAACCAGGGGTACGATGATTAAAAGTCCTGCACTTCATATCGATGTGGTTGTTATTTGTAGAAAGGCTAGAAAAATGTTTATATTCCATCGTTATCTATTAAAATACTAGGAAATGTACTAATTTAAGGTTGATAATACTTTGGCCACCTAATGAGAAGGAAGGACTCCCTGGAGAAGGGCCTAGTGCTGGGAAAGATGGAGGGCAATAGAAGAAGGGGACGACAGAGAATGAGGGGGCTGGATGGAGTCACTGAAGCAGAGGGCGTGAGCTTAAATGGACTCCAGAAGATGGTAGAGGACAGGAAGGCCTGGAGGAACGTTGTCCATGGGGTCGCGATGGGTTGGACACGACTTCGCAATTAACAGCAACAACAAAGGTTGATAAAAGAGAATATTATTGGAAGAAGAGAAAATCGAGGAAAGCTACTATGTGGATTACAGAACTATAGAAACTAATTGTCATTGATTGTTTGTAAATATAAAGCCAGACAACACGCTGTTCACCAAATATTAAGGTGATTATGTTAAAAAAATAATATTTGTTTTTAAAAAGTTCTGCACTGAAAGAGAGAACTTTTTACCGTCTGAGTTTCAACTTTAAGACTGACAGACAAGATGAAGAACTCTGGATGTGCTTCTGTCACCCTTTCCTAGTATTTGCGAGACAACCCAGATCTTTTCGGAAAGTGAAAAGCTGCTGAACCTCAAGGAGAAGGGTGCACAGGTAGTCCTGGACTTACAACCATTTGTTCAGTGACCGTTTGAAGTTACACCAGCACTGAAAAAAGTGAGTCACGACTGCTTTTCACACTTACGATGGTTGCAGCATCCCCACGGTCACACGATCAAAATCAAGATGCTTGACAACTGGGATTTATGACGGTTGCGGTGTCCCGGGGTTATGTGATCTGCTTTTGTGACCTTCTGACAAGCCGAGTCAATGGGGAAGCCAGGTTCAGTTAACAACCACATTACTAACTTAACAGCTGCAGTGATTCATGTAACAACTGGGGCAAGAAAGGTCATAAAATGGGGCAAAACACACTTAGCAACCATCTTGCTTAGCAATGGAAATTTGGGGCTCAGTTGTGGTTGCAAATTGAGGACCATCTATATTCTCATCCTTGTAAAATTGTCAAACAATGAGCCATGGTGGTGCATGGTGGTTAGAATACAGTATTGCAGGCTGACTGTGCCCACTGCCAGGAGTTCGATTCCTGACCGGCTCAAGGTTCACTCAGCTTTCCATCCTTCAAAGGTCAGTAAAATGAGGACCCAGATTGCTGGAGGCAAAAGGCTGACTCTGTAAGCTGCTTAGAGAGGGCTGTAAAGCACTATGGGGCAGTTTATAAATCTAAGTGCTATTGATATTGGTTTTGAATTTCTGGATGACTAGCAGCAAGACATTACTTAAACTCTGCTTCAAGGCTGCATGGAAATAATTTCTTCCTTATCCATAATATTTTCGTTAAGAGTGTCCTTCAGCAAAAAAAACCAAAAACCCCTGCCTCTCATTTTTTACAAACACACGAAAAGCAGGTGACTGGTGGGCGAGAAAATCAATAGGAGAAATCAATTCTGGTGTCATCGTTGCAATGATATTGATCAGTACATCCATAAAGCAATTAAATTATCTACTTAGTAGCAAATTTAGTTGGGGAGGGCATCGAATTAAGTTTGTCGGGAATGTTAATTACAGCTCATAATAGGATTAATCTGAATACGCAATTGAGATCCATAATGATTCCTCTTTCAGGTTTGAATGGTGATAATAGAATTTACTTTTAAAATTGCAGCAAAGGTTGCATGAATTAATTAAGAAAGGGGACAGCGGGGGAGGTGGATTTGAAGCACCGTGATTTCAAAAAAAAAAAAAAAGCGAATGAATCTAAAAATTTAAGCTAATATCCATGCGGCTAAACACTAATTGTAGCAATGTAAAATAAAATACAAGCCATTCCGGGAAAATTCATCTTTGGGAATGTTCCTGGGTGACCAAATGTTGACAACAAAGCATCTATTTTATATGCAAAATGAGCAAAAGAGCTATTCCTTTGGTCGCCATCCTTTTACAGTGACTCAAATGCCTCATTTCTCTAAAGGGGAAGAGTTCCGATCCTTCCTTTGGAGAACCAGAGCAGAAATAAATCTAACTTCTTTTAAATGTGACATAGGTGCATATGCCTGTGCGAAATCAAACAAGAGCGGCTGTGGTCTTGTACATGGATGATTATCGGGACGTAAGGAAAACAACGGAGCTCTTAGAATAATAAACACGCCAATGTTTTACTGAAACCATAAGTGACAAATAGATTGCTTTGAGAAATATGATTCCGAGGATTTGCAGAAAGCCACGGACACCTACAAAGAATCACCGGTAAGCATTTCTGCTGCAAAATCCATGCATATTTCTCAGGGCTGTCAGGCAAAAAAGAGAATCTGGATTCTTTCCTTGTTACGAAAGCCCAGCTGAAGCTGAAGCACTGTAAGACTTTGCTCAGTGATAACGCTGATGCATTTTCAATCCTCAGGATCTCTAATTCAAAATCAGTGGGCAGGAAGTGACAGGGAAGTCTTCTGCTCGAGATCGTAAAGAATTATTCAGAAAACATTGGGCTGAGCCCCAAGATTAACAATCTGATGTAAAAGAAGAGAATCATCCATTCCTTCTCCTCGGTGGTGGGACTCAAATAGGTGAACAACCGGTTCTGTGTGTGGATGCCACTTCCGGAAGTCCATTCTGGGCCTGGGCAACAAAAAATTAACTACTGGTTCTGCCGAAGTGGTGCGAACTGGCTGAATGCCACCACTCCTCCTTCTCCTTCTCCTTCTCTCTGCTCCTTTTTTCTCCTTCTCCTTCTCCTCCCTCCCTTCTCCTTCTCTTTCTCCTTCTCCTTCTCTCTGCTCCTTTTTTCTTTCTCCTTTTCCTCCTTTTTTCTCCTTCTCCTTCTTCTCCTCCTTTTCTCTCCTTCTCCTTCTTCTCCTCCTTTTCTCCTCCTCCTCCTCTTCCTCCTCCTCCCTTTTCTCCTCCTCCTCCTCCTCCTCCTCCTCCTCCTCCTCAAGATTCCTCTGACCTTAAGACATTGGACTTCACTAAATTAATTTCCAAAACATCAGAATTTCTGTTTATTTGACATTACTCTAATTTTTGCAGGGCGCGTCGTACCTTTTCAGCTTTCAGATCTCTCCTACGACCACAACGTGCATGCATATATACAATGGAAAAGACTTTGATGAGTGAATGTACAATATGTGTTGGCGTCAAGATTCCATCTGGTGGCTTTTTACCAATGAGAAACGTTGTATTCCAGTAACACTCTTGGTGCGGTAATATTTCTTTTAGGGCTTGACCAATTCTCCAGAGGTGGTTCAAGGTAGGGATTCAACCTTAGCAATGGCGGTAGTGCAATTTTTCTTCCCTGCTTCCTTCCCATTTTTTATGTTTTCTTTCCTTTTGGCTGTTGCTGGAGACAGGAAAGGTCACAGCTTTTGAATTCTCCATAACAATTGGATCTAATGCCACTTTAGAACAATTGCAAAGATGAATAAACTGGAGTTCATTTGGAAAAAAAAATCTGAAGAATATTTTTCTTTATTCTGGAAGAGGCAGGGGTTGGGAAGAAAGGGGGGGGAAGCTTTTGATTTTATCTAAAAAAAGATTTCTGAGAAATTTTGACTCATCTCTAATTGTATGCAGGTATATGAATATATGAATAGCTTTTAATCTCTTTCTTTTCTGTCCTACTGTTATTTTTGCTTTGAATGGCTCGTATATTACTCCACCAATGGCGTTTCATCTAGTATTTTGTTGCCCCTCTAGGGAAAGGGGAAAGGGGGAGAAAAGTCAAGATTCAGTCAAATATTCATTCACAATTAGCATATTTACTTGTTTTTGGTTAGATCAGTCGCGCGAAGCGTCCTAAGGGCACCTAGTCTTATTTGTAAACTTCTATAACAACTCAATAATTTCAGTTTCAGTCTTAAGATGTGTTTTATTTCCTTCACGTTACAGACGGTCTAACCACTATTGTTTATCAGTCCAATTAGGTCAAAAGCAACCTACAAGAATTCTGTTCAAACAAGCTTTGAATGAGGAATACGTTTGTCTTTTTGAACATGATGTTAATCGACTCATCATTATTTCTCTCTCTCTCTCTCTCTCTCTCTCTCTCTCTCTCTCTCTCTCTCTCTCTCTCTCTCTCTCTCTCTCTCTCTCTCTCTCTCTCTCTCTCTCTCTCTCTCTCTTTCTCTCTCTCTCAGCATGAAATTCCTTAGAGCTTTGAATCTCCAGATATCACTTTTAAAATAAGGCAGGAGAAGTAAGAGAATACATTCTTTGATTCACATAATGTATTGGTGGACTGATTAGACTCTGCATTATTGTCATTTCATTAGCTTCTTTGAAGTAAGGTAGGCCTTTTATGGTATCATAAATAGAAATGAAATGATTGTCCCCGTTCCATGGCAGGCTGTCAACAAATTCCAAACATCTAGCAATTAAATACATAAAAGAACATCACTCTATGTTTGTAAGAATTTTCTCTACCTTTTCGGTTCTGCCGGTGTGTGTGTGTGTGTGTGTGTGTGTGTGTGTGTGTGTGTGACCTCTGGAAGGCAGAAACAATGTCTATGTTTTCACAGAGAAAAGGAGATGAATAGAAAATAATTAAGTGGTGCCCTTGGCACTCTCTGAGCTTGGTTGTCTTCTTGTAAACATTTCACTACCAAACTAGGCAACATCATCAGCTAATGAAATGAAATGTCTGCAAGAAAACAGCCAAGCTCAGAGAGCACCAAATGAGTTACAAATATTTTCTCCTAACAGAAGAAAGGTTACTGTGAGCATAAAATGGTGGGTATGGGGCCTTATACACCTCCTTAAACTTCTTGGAGCAGAAGAAACTAATTACTTAATTATAATTAAATATGCATCGGGGTGATAGAAAGTTCTCAGGCAGGCATTCCAACAAAAAGTCCTCCTTCAGCCAGTGGTCCTCAAAATGGGCTAAAACCATTCTTTCGCAAATATTACTGTATATGGGTGGGTGAACATAGAATAACAGAGTTGGAAGAGACCTTGGAGATCTTCTAGTCCAACCCCCTGCTCAAGCAGGATGGGCGGAAGCTATCTCAGCAGGTGGTGGCACCTGACCAACATTGCTTGGCCATTTTATGACTTGTGGACTTCAACTCCCAGAATTCCTCAGCCAGCATGCCTGGCTGAGGGATTCTGGGAGTTGAAGTCCACAAGTCATAAAAGGGCCAACTTTGAAGACCCCTGACCTAGAAGTTAGCAGGGTCAGGAAAGCATAAGGCTGTAGGCTACACCTGGAAAGGACAGGGCTTGGAGGTGGCAACACTCTGCCATCTTGTTGCCAACCCAACTGCATGGCTGTATCCCCACAGTTTGTTTGTTTGTTTTGTACAAGAGGTGTTCTTTGAACAGAAGAAAAAACACCACAGTAGGATTCTTAGAATTCACCAAGGAGATTGATGTAAGAATAATGCATTGTACAGGGAAAAAGTAGAGAGGGAAACCAGATCTGTTCAATAGAAAATGGCTGAATCCAACTGACAGACATGGCAGGCCATTTACATACAAAAATAAATAAATAAATGATGGAAATCTGCACATCCATATAATAAGCCTTATAGTTCAAAGGAACACCAAGATGACAAGGAAGGATTTAAGCTTGGGGGAGGGGATATTCCCTTTTAGCCAAAACATGCTAATGACAATATAAATATCAAACAGTCCTAACTTATTAAGAAACTTTTCACCCAAAAACAGAGAGAAAGAGTCCCTTACGTAGCGTTGGCAGATAAATGTATGTGACCCAAGAAAGACAGGAAATGGGGGGGGGTTTAAAGTTCATGGCCACTGATTTACTAATTATTCATTAATGATTAAATTATTAATTTAATGGGATGCTAATTAAGTGCATTTAAAAAAGTCTGTCAAATGGATGGAGGGGAGAAAGTTAAACTGGAAGGGATGGTAGGCAGAACTGGTTCTTAAGGTCTTGCCATCTCTTTAAATGTCAAAGTCCACAGAAATCATGTTTAAGGGAATTACTTAATGGGAGGACCATGATCCAGAGACACCAACAGAGGTGAACCAGTCTCATTTTTCAGCTTCATTTCTTCTGGAACAGTGAGACTATGCTCCTTCCGCAAGACTAAAAGGTGTACAGCAAACTAAATTTTTAATTTCATTACCTTACTATTCTCAAATTGGCTTTGTTATGCAACCTATGTCAGTTTGTCAGTAAAATATTGGCTCACTAATTGGCATGTAGAAACTGTAGCTTGGGGACAAAAAAAGAAAATCCAGAGTCCCATTTGACTGTATTTTGAGATTAGTGAAGTCAAACATATTTAAGATGTTAAAGCTAATGTCTAAAATTAATGTATCTGCCCTGACAGCAAGTCATACTTTTTCCTATTTCAATTCCTTAGTGGCCACCTTGATTGCTGTTTCCAAGTCTACTTACCAATATGATTGATAGATAGCTATAGATATAGACAGTGCTTTTTTGTAAAAAAAATAAAATAAAGGTGCCGGAACTCACACATGTCATACAACCTGCCTTGCCTACCCTACAAGGTTCCATCTAAAAAAGGAACTGGATGCTTGAAAGGGCATCCATTTTTGAGCAGAGAGTTGCGTTTCTCTTTTTTCCTCCCCAAATCCCATATGGTGCGCTGATTTCCTAGCCTTTGTCGTAGCAAAATTGATTTTATAATCTTATTCATTTCACCAGGAAGGTTTCGTGTTATCCAGACCTGAAGGTGATTTTGATGCTGTTTTAAAGATGTTGGTGATGAAGCTAAAGAGTTTCAATCCAAACAAATTGCCTTGATTTCATCTGAATCTTTATTTAGTTACTCTGCAGTGCACCGAGCGATCTGCAGTTTATTTCTCTGTTTCTGAGTGCTAAATCCCCCTTAGCCATGCTAATAAATATAGCATGCTTAACACAGCAGATTAATGTCTCACCTTCATGGAACAGAATGTGTTAGTTTGTTAAAGTGAATGGTGTATGTGTGTGTGTCTGTCTGTCTGTGTATAAACACATAATTAATACAGTTTTTCACACACAGAGACACACATGTGGAAGCAGGAAAACAACAAGCACAAGTCTTGAATCTTTGACAGCAGATCAACGCTGAGATATCTGTAAAGCTCTGGAGACCAGTTTCATTTGGCAGGTAGTTGAAAAAACATAATGGAAAAAGAGAGAAATTTAAAATTAGATTCTGCAGTTCTGGAAGCCTAATGGGCACATTTCTGTTTCGCTAGAAGGGGGTAAATAAATTAAAGTGTTGCCGGATATTCCCAAAGTTTAAGACTCTGCTGAAAGCTGCAGATTTGACACAGGAGCAAACAGAAACTTGCTGAATCCCGTTCTTTACATTTTGGACTGCTAGTTTTCTTGCCATAGTTGTTTCTTTCTTCTAAATTCTGAGCATCCTTGTGGTCTACTTTCTCCAGATTGCTATTTAATCTGACTGGCAGTCAGCACGGCAATAATTTGGTTCTCTAGCATTTGCCACTATGATATGAAGTAGTGTCAATTTTGCTTGTAATATTTTCTAGCACAGGGGAAATTATTGTGTTTTTTTTCTGGATGAAATTCAGACAGTTCCATCATGGTTTCCTGTGGGAATAAAAGAGGCTGGTCATAGTCACAATACAGTATTTGTGAGATTTAATTAATCATGCCAAGGTTTTCAAGGAAATATTCGGCAGATCACTCAGCTGATCCCAGTAGGTTGCCATGTAGCAGTGCATGCACAACTAAGGAAATAATTGAGGATGTGCATAGTGAATCACACTGAAAAATAAATAGAAACCCAATATCCTAGGAATACTCCTCTATTCAGATTAAAGTTGTTTGAGATGCGCCTTGTTCAAATGTACATTAGATTATGTATTCATTTTTGGCAGAGCTATAGAATCTATTTTCCTCGAGAATGTAGAACATAGAACATAAAATAACAGAGCTGGAAGGGACGTTAGAGGTCTTCTAGTCCAACCCCCTGTTTGAGTAGGAGACCCTATACCATTTCAGATAAGTGGATGTCCAGTCTCTTCTTAAAAACGATGGAGCACCCCCAACTTCTGAACGCAAGCCTTTCCATTGATTAATAGTTCTTACTGCCAGGAAATTTATCCTTAGTTCTAGGCTGCTTTTCTCCTTGATTAGTTTCCATCTATTGTTTCTTGTCTTGCCTTCTGGTGCGTTGGAAAATAGGTTGGCCTCCTCTTGTTTGTGGTAACTCCTCAAGTATTGGGACAACTCTCCTGCTTCTTCTTTTCACTAAACTGGAAAGACCCAATTCCTGAAATTGTTCTTTGTAGGTTTTAGCCTCCATCCCCCTAAAGTACATTTGGAGTAGAGCAGCCATCTTCTTAACACATGGGTCCCACCACTAATTTACTTGCCGGTCATTCCCTTTATGTCAATCATGCTCCATGTCTGGTCGTTGTTTGTTATTTGGCATGGTCACCAATGTTTCCACTTTGTACATGGGCGATCCACTCTCCATCCACAGCACGGAACTTGTCAGAATTCCAAAGTGGGTCCTAACTTGGTGCATGCTGTCAGAAGCAAATTGGAGTTATAGCTGGATATCCTTTGGAGATCTGCACGTATCTAGTCCCTGATGTAAAGAATTAAGCTTGCAGAAGACAATCTTGTCATGATACATTGGATAAACACTATTGGGGCATTTATGCAAAGCCCACGGTTCTCTTGAATTTGTAACACTGAAAAGGTGATGACATTTAGCTGACAAGCAATATTTTTGCTTAACATAGATCAAATTTCTCTTGTGCACAGAATATATTTTCTGTGATTGCCCTATGCTTCCGAGCAAAATCTCCTTTGATAGTCTAGTACAGGGATAGGCAACCTCGGCTCTTTTATGACTTGTGAACCTCAATACCCAGAATTCCTGAACCAACCATGCTGACTCAGGAATTCTGGGAGTTGAAGTTCACAAGTCATAAAAGAGCCAAAGTTGCCTATCCCCGGTCTAGTAGATGAGCATATTCTTCTACTTTTATCTATCTTGGTTCTGCTTGGCGTAAAGGCCCAGATGCTGACTCAAGCCCAGCCAGCAATGAAAAATAGCAAAAGTGGCAGGACCAAAGAAATCAGAACTGTAACCAATTAATGTGAAAACTATTTAATGTTCCCATTAAACTGGGCACCCAACTGAATGGGAGATCTGTCTTGACAGAAGTTGGGACAATGAGTGAGAGTTCCATTTTCCCATTGCCATTAAAATGTAATGCTTTATTTACTTCTTACTTTTGAAAGGATGCTCATGGTCTGTTATATGCTAGCACTATTTTTAGAATAAGGCAGTCATTCAATTTCCACCCACTGGTCATCCACCAATTGTTTTTAGGTATTGAACAGAGATACTCTGCATCAAGAACAACTGAAGGTGCTATATGCCTAGGTATCAAAGGATCTTCAGGATCACTTTCTCAATCCCGAATTGACCTATCTGATATATCACTATAATATCATACCTTGGGTTCCAATTCTAGGAAAAGACCAATAGCCTATCTGACCTACAGTAACACATAAAATTAGTAGGTGTTAAGGAGACCACATTTGGGCCCCATTTCATCACAGAGGCAATTGTGTCCTTTCAGACCCTCATGCCTCACAAGCTAATAGTTATGAGATGTGTGGGGAGATATACAGTACCACTGCAAATTTCTCCCAAGCTCTCTTTGGAAAGGTGTAATGTCAATAGTAAAACATTCAGCCAATAGTCCTTGAAACTTTTGGAACTAAACATTGGGGAAATGTATTTAAATAGGAGTCATGTCAGAGAAAATTTCATTCAAAGCAACGTGAAGTTCTCCGTTGAATACAGTATGTTCTTTCACGCAAAAATGTATCTTGTATTACAATTGTTTTATAGCCCGCTCGGTTTTTGCAAAACAAATGAATGCTGCAGAATTTGCATTCAGAAGATTTCCATATGATGAAAGTTACAGATGACAAATGGATGTGGACTTTTTTCCACTCAGTCTAGAGGGGAGAAAAATCCTATTTAAATAAAATGACCCACTGAAATATTGCCCTACTCTCACGGACAGCAAATGTTCTGAATTTATACCGAACCTTAACTGACAGCAGGGTTGATTTCTGAATTAACCCACACTGTGGGGATTTTTGTGTGAGCTGGGCTAATTTTAAGCCTCCTCCAAGAGCCCAGACAAAGATATTCCTTATAGGAATTCCCATACCTTCTTCGGTAATTCTTTTCCCCCCTATTTATAGAACAAAAATCATGAGGTCACGGATTAATCTCTCTTTTTTTTTTCAACACGTGGATTGTTTTCTAACACCTGGGTGCCCAGATGCATAGACGCTTGAAATGAAGACTCATGCTGAGGTCCCTCTATTGAGACAGAGACAACCATTCAATCAGTCTTCCTTGGGGTCCAAAATGATAGAAACTCTACTATGAAGCAAGTACTCCACAGCCTGCAATAAGCACACATTCTCTCAAAGTCCTGCAGTGAAGAAGCTTCTGGAACAATGTTGGCATACAAATTAGTTTCCAAGAGAGAGGTGAAAAGGTAAGCTATTCACATCAGGTCCTTTTATTTTTCCTCCATGTTTTCTCTGTTAATTCAAGTATTCTTTCTCTTCAAGTCTTCTCACAGTTTCATCTCCGATCTTGAGATGAAAGCGATCTTTGTTTGGCTTTCTACCTCTTCAAGCGACAATGAAACACCCATACATTTATGTAAATGGCTGTTTGTTTAGGAGTGTGTTTTATCTCAACATAAATGTTAACTTAAGGCATTCTGGTAATCTTGTGTGTGTGTGTGTGTGTGTGTGTGTGTGTGTGTGTTTCATGTCAAGGTCTATATCATACGATTTGGAGAAGTGCAAATCCAAAGGATGGTTGTGGTGTTAATCCCTATGCTGGTCTGGGATTGTGATGGATCTTCCCACATGGACGTATCTGAACCTCAAGTACATCTTCAAAGAACCGCTTAGAGAATGGAGCTGCCATTCTTCACTGAGATAAACGGATGGCTTTGGTCTTTAATGGAGTTAACACTTTCTCATGCCAGGGTAGAGAGAGACCCTCAGCTCCTGCTTGAAGAGTAGATGACAGATATGGCCAGGAAGGCCTCCTTTGCGGGAGTACATCTGGTGAGCCAGTTGTGCCTGGTCTTAGTCAGGGAAATTGTTCACGCTGCCACTCCCACCCCTGGTCACCTCTTAATTGGGCTACTGTACATGGGGTTACCCTTGAAGACCACTCAGAAGCTACAGCTGGTCCAGGATGCAGTGATGTGAGCAAGTGATGGGCCTGGCATGGTATGCACATGTGTTCCTGCTTTTTCACAAACACTAGTTGCCAGTTGGCTTCGGGGTACAATTCAAGCTCTTATTATCTATAATGCTTTCATGGCTGCCTAAGGGACCTCCTGTCTCTTTATGTTTCAACTGGTCTGGCGAGACCGGCTATATTGTGTAATGTCACTGATGAAGCAATGTCATCTTACAAGACCCTGGAAGTCTGCGTTCTCAGTGATGGTTCCTGCCCTCTGTTTCCACCCTATTGATTTTTTTTTTGCAAGTTGCTGAAAGCCTTTTTGTCCTCCTATTTGATATCATTTCACTTAACAAAAACATTTGTACTCTCCCAATTGCCTCTTCTTTTTCTCTCTTATTTCATTTAAGTTGCTAAAAATAGCATGACCCATTGCAGTTTCAGAAATTTAGCTTGGACCGAACATATCCCAAGGCATTTCTCAAAGAACAGTAGATGGGACTGAATCATAGGAGTATTTGGAGAAAGACTGGAGATAGAGAGATGCCCAATCAGGCTCCTGCCTCTGCTCAAGTGGTTGACGCAGAATCCAAGTGGGCAATTCAAGTCTGTTCATCTACCAGCCATCATCTATCTTTACACAAGAGTAAAATAAATTCTTGGGGAAGGAATAGGGCTTGTATCACAGAGGGGTCCTTGGTGCTCTCTGAGCTTTGTTGTTTTCTTGCCGACGTTTCATGACCCAACTAGATAACATCATCAATGCTAGTGAGAAGTGGGATTTGCACTCAGTTTATATTCTAGTGGGTTGGTGGAAGTGGCCTTGGAGGTACTTTGGTTGGGCTGTTTACTCTTAGCTTGTTTGGCAGTTCCTTGATTGGAGTATTGTTTAATTGGTTGTTGGTCCGATGATAACTTTGGAGTTAATCTATGCTCATCTGGGTGCTGATTGCTGGTGGGGAGGTGTTTTGCTCTTTCTGTTTTTGATTTTGGCTAGTTGATTGTCTCTTTTACATAGTATGTAGATATGTTTATGTCTATGTGTCTATTGATGGCTAATCTGTCAGAGGGCCAGGCTTCTAGAAATTTCCTAGCAGTTTTGGACTTGGCTTGATCTAGGATGGTCACAGTTTCCCAGTTGAAACTATGATTAAGTCTGTCCATATGTTGTGAAATTTAAAGAGCTTATACCACAGAGCTCCAATATGTCTCCTATCCTTCTGGTTGACTAGTTCCTGCGAAGTGATTGTGGGCTGAACTATTAGCTCCATATGTCCTTGGTCCTGCAGATCTGATTGTCGCTGTTCTTGAAGCATCCACAAATCCCTGCCATGTGCCTAATAGTTGGTTTGAGGGGTGTTATAGTTCATTAATAAAATTAGAAAGATCGCAAGGTCCTTACCCCTGAGCAAAAGAAGAATACAAATCAGATTGAGATATGTTTTGTTGTGGTTAATATCACTGGAAATGTCAAAGCTTCGTAAGACTAACTTTTCATGACCATTGCGTTGCCAGATAATGGTCTAAAGTTTTCAGTGACCTCAGCTTGCTACCTCACTATAACAGCAACACAAGCCATAGAGTCTTACATGATTAATTAAAATTACATGAGCCCAACTGAAGGAACGCTGCCACAATATGGTGTGTTCAAAGAAGGGACGATACAGAAAAATGTAATTACTCGGTTATGAATAAATTATCTTGGAAAGGGAGAGGAAATGATATATATCAAGGGAGACTCTTGAAATCATTAGTGAAAGTTAATTATTGAAGGACTTTAAAAATGTAAAGCAAAATATTTCCTTAAGTTTGCATTTTGCCAGTATTGTTTAAATGCTCGGTATAGATACATAGCTCTTAACACTACAGGGAGCAGATAAGAGAGCCTGGTTAGCTCTTTGCCCACATTAAGTTATAATGAGATTTTAAAAAGATCTGGCTTAATGTGATGTTTGAGCCAAGCGTCTGTAAATTGTGCCTTAATGCGTGGTGTGAATTTAGTTATGAACGAAGGCAAACATGCATGTCCCAGGTTAACGTAGCTGGATCCAATCTGGGTCAGTCACTGGACCAGAGCTTTAGTCTTCTGAATTTTCAGACTCGTGTCTCTCGTCAACATTCTGGTGAGAGAGAAATTCTCTGAGAATGGGCTCCAGCACAAGTCCCAAAGCTGAGAAGACTCAACCTGTGTTCCTGGTGACTGATCCAGATTGGATCCTGAATTTAATTACATTCCGTATGAAAGGATCCTCAACCATTTCTTTATAAAGTGGGTTCTAATATAGATGCCTTACCTATCGGTACCTGGGTTGTGCTCAACAGGTGTACAAAAAAGAAGAGACACTAATCTTCAATGTCTTTCAAAGCTTTCAAAGGCTTTCTCTCTGTCCTCCCATTGGCAGAGGTTCCAGAGGTTCTTAACTGAATAAGCAATCTAGGCAACTTGGAACTACAATGTCACACACTCTTTTTTACATGGTGTGAATTTAGATTTCAACAAAGAGCCTACAGGGCTGCAGGTGTTGCTAAATCACAATTCATATTAGACATGAACGGCCAATGAAAGCTGGCATCTGAAAGGCCAACAGTTCTAATGTTTGCCATCTACAAACCACAACTGGGCAGGAGAGAGAAATGGGTATTTTTTGAGTCCTGATGTCACTACATCATGTTGTTTTTGTTGTAGCATTGCGAAGCATGTTTCATAATTTGCTTCCCTTCGTGGATGTCTAAGCTACTATGTAGGAGAGGAGGAGGAGGGGAAGGAGAGAATAGTCTACTGGTAGAAATATAGTCTGGAGTCTGGAAGTTGCTGCTTCCCAGAATGCAAAGTGCTTGAAATATCTGGCAGGCAGCAAAAGAGTCGAGACAAGCTCCTGTCTAGAAGTTCACAGAGTATATCCATAGTTATGCAGATAGTTGCTTTAGTCTGGCAAGATTCTGTCTATAGGTGAACAAGAATAAAGGAATTATTCAGAAATAATTCCACATGTCGTTCTTCCTGACCATCATCCCCTTGGTCATTGGATAGAGTTATCCACTGCTTACATGTCATTAGAGTAGAACTCCCACCGATTCTGTTATACACTCGCCCATCTCTAAGACCGACCCTTTTGTATCACCTTCACCGGCTTGCAGCTATGTCCCGGCCTGTAAAGCTCTATTGAATTTGGATGAGTTATAGAGCTTTGTGGCATATATTAAAACTCTAAGGAGAAAGAATCCAGGAAATCCTTCAAAGCTGACATTTGTATCAATGATGGCATTATATATATATATATATATATATATATATATATATATATATATATATATATATATATATATATATATATATATATATATATATATATATATATATATATATATATATATATATATATATATATATATATATGAGTCTTTGGTCTTTGCTGGTAGGTATTTAAAATTATTTACATGTCCCGAGTCTTTTCCAGAGCTTGCTCAATATTTCTGTAGAATCTTTATTAATTAACACTTCAATATCTTGTGATATTTGAATCACTACCAAGTTTTAGCCCAAGG